>NC_056737.1:647341077-647435275 GCF_019279795.1 Protopterus annectens
GACCACCGAGAAGCTAGTAGCCATTTCAGAATTCTCATATGAAACCTGGCTAGAGGTACTAGAGTTACTGATGCTGCCATCGACCCTAGAGTTTGCAAAACTAGTTGGGCAGAAACCCTCTTTCTATGGATTAATTTCTGAACTTGTACTATTATTCTTTGAAGCATCTCTGGAGGAAAGGATGCTACACTTGTCTCTGTATTCTAAATTTTGGGTTGTGTCAAATGTGATTTCTCGAGATTTACCATAATCCCCAGATGAACACAGATATTGATAATGTAATCTTTAGCTGTTATCAACTGATGACTGGTCAAAGTGGTGATCAGCCAGTTGTCCAAGTACAGAAACACCCGGAATCCTTGCAGAAGTACTACTGCCATGCATTTGGTGAATACCCTGGGGGCTGCGGTGAGAACAAAGTGCAGTACTCTGAATTGGTAATACTGGCTTCTAGCCAGAAGAGGAGGAACTTTCTGGAGCATTTGTCCATTTTATATGGTAATATGCATCCTGACGATCTACTGAGAACATCCATTCATCTTTCTTCAGAAAAGAAGAACAGACTGTACTGTGACCATCTGGAACTTTGTTTGATGAATAGATTTGTTAAGCACACTGAGATCCAAAACTGGTCTCCAGTCTCATTTTTTTTTTGGCATTAAAAAGAATCTTGAGTAGGTTCTGGATCCTTTCTGGTCTGACGGGACTACTTGGATGAAATCTGTCCAGCAGTTTTTGAATTTCTTGCACTGCTGAATCCCTCTGATTGGGTAGAACATTGGGGATTTTCTTGAGTACAGGGGGAGGGTGAGAAAATGGAATGATATAGCCTCTGGATACGATCAATTGCACCCAGGAATCAGTTATGTTTAGTCAGGCATTTAGGTGCAAGGACAAGCGTCCACAGACTGCCTCCAGAGAAGACAATCGAGCCTCCATTCAGGAGTGCTGAAAGGGCTTCCCTGGAAAGGAATCCCTGAAGCCCTGGTTTTGTGGACCACCTCTGCTGCAAGGGTGGCATCTTCCATTTTGGTTCCCTCCTCTGCCCCTGGGCCCTTGGGATTTTTTGAACTACATTTTTCCACCACTCCTTTGGTTCCTAGAAAAGGACCCCTGGGGGGTGGAAAAATGTACGCCCACAGCAGAAAGGGTCTTACTATCCTTCTCACACCTGGATGTATGCCCACAGCAGAAAGGGTCTTACTATCCTTCTCACACCTGGATAAAGTCTCTTTCACTTTAGGGCCAAACAAGGATGCTCTATCAAAGGGAGCAATGATGAAAGAAGACTTGAATGGTTCCAGAAATTCACATAGGTGCATCCAGACATGTCTCCTTATGGGTATGCCTAAACCTGCTGCTCTAGAAGTCCCTTTGGCTGTGTGAGTGATCAGCCTCATGGATGAATTAGACAAAGACTCCATGGTGGCTAGCTGGGAAGCCACTCTCTTGGACTCCTTCAGCTACAGCTCCTGCTAGGGTGTCTGGCAATTCCTTAATCAGATCCTGTTGGAGTCTCATGAAGTGTGCCAAAAAATTCAAGGACCTTATAGCGAAGGTCGATGAAGCATAGACCCACTTCCCAAATCTGTCCATAGCCCAAGACTCTCTGATGGCGAATGGACAGAGGAACTCTCCTCAGTGAGTTCCCTTTTAATGGCAGCCTCTATGACCATGGCATCCACAGCTAACCCCTTGGTCCATAACTGCTTATTCTCATGGGCTGATATTTTTTCAGGTCTTTTAGGGATGGGCTCGATGATGTCCAGAGTCTTCCACGGCTGCTGTGAAATCAACTGAATGAGTTCACCAGTAGGTGGGGTCACCCAAGAGGTTGACAGCTGGCTGTTGAAAGCCTGCAGGTAGACAGATTACTCAGAGGAAAGGTTTTGGGACTTCGTCACCCCACTGTTTTAAAATTCCCACCCCACTGTTTTAAAATTCCCAGGATGTCTCCAAATGAGACATCTTTTAGGAGATGACTGTGGGGACCCCTTCCCCCTCATCGAAATCTGTGTCCTCAGTAACTGATTCCCAGGGGGGGAATCCAAGTGCTTCCTATTGCACTTCTTTTTCTGAGGGACCCCCTCAGGGGGATAATCTGGGGAGTTATCAGGGGAGTTATCAGAAGATGACAGAACCTGGGTCTGGGAAACCTAAGACTTCAGCACTCGCTGTCCTAGTGTAGAGGCAGAAAGAATAATTGAGCTAGAGGGGGGTACCTGTTCCAAGAGGGAAGGTGATGACTGAGTTACCATAAGCGAGAGGGCCCACTCCATACCCTTGAAGGCCGAGCTCCTGAAGATGGAAAGGAGCCCAGAACCAAGAACAACTGCGTCAGGATCAAGGTCACTCCCTGCTCCAAAGAACTGACCTTCAAGACAGAAGCCAGTGGCGAACTAACTCAAGCCGAAGCCCCAAGCTGCAGGGACCTAGCCCCTTGAACCAACAGGGTAGCTGTGGCTCTGGGAGGTCTCCAGTTCCTAAGCCACAGAAGAGCTCAGGGGAAAGTACAGTTGTGTACACTTACCATAAATGTAGATGTTTGACTGTAATTACTGTTGCAGTTACCACTTGTGCATTATCCCTGCTGGGTAGCCCTCGGCCAGCCTGAATACCAGTTCTTCCCTCCTGCGTCGGCTGTGGGTCGCCTGCACCTGACGTCAGGTCCTCAGGGCTATAAAGGAAGGCAGCCAATGCCATTACATCAGTTTTTCTTGCCCCTTACCGATAGCAGCCCTGCCAAGAAGGCCAACCTGGGGTAGGCCATTAGCTAAGATGGAAGTAAGCAGGACTGCAACAGTGAATACACTCGAACATCTACATTTATGGTAAGTGTACACAACTGTACTATGTTCTTTGTGTTTCACTGTTGCAGTCATCACTTGTGGGAAGATTCCCAAAGCTAAAAAGTAGGGTGGAAGGAAGGGAAGGAGGTGGAGTCTAGGCTTGCACTACTTTAAGTGGAAGCCACAATGCCCTACAGGACTACTGAAGCAAAGCCTGCCCGGGATTTGGAGAAAATAGCCAGTTAGTAGTGTTTTGTGAAGGTGTGAACTGATGTCCAGGTGGCAGCTTCTAAATATCCTTGGTAGGAATGCCTCTAAGGAAGGCAGTGGAAGTTGATGCTGCCCTAGTAGAATGGGTTCTGACTGATTTGGGAGGTATCTTCACATGAAAGTAGTAGCAGAAATGGATGCAGTGTGATGTCTATTTAGAAATAGTCTGCTTCGATATAGATTTCCACTCTGCCCCTAGGGCGAAGCTAACCAGTAGCTGGTCAGGCTTTCTGAAAGACTTGGTCCTATCCAGATAGTATCTAAGCTGTCTGTGCACATCTAATGTATGGAGAATCCTTCTTCCCTATTTTGTGGGTTTGGAAAGATGGTAGCGAGATGGATAGCCTGATTATGGGTCACATCAGATACCACCTTAGGCATAAAGGAGGGGTTGGTTCTAAGAGACACCCTGTCTGCATGGAAAATAATGAAGGGTTCAATGGCCATTAGAGCCTGTAGCTCGGACACCCTCCTGGCTGAGGTTATGGCCAGCAGGAAGGCAGTCTTGCAAGAGAGATGCTTCATTTCTGCTGAGGCAGCTGGTTCAAAAGGGGTAAAGTCAGTTTTTCCAGGACAGAGTTCAGGTCCCATGCTGGAGTGGGTGGCCTTCTAGGTGGTCTGATGTGTGATACCCCCTCTAAGGAATTCTTTTAACAGGGGATGGGAGAACATAGGTTGCTTTGTTGGGGAATGAGCAGATAGCTGAGGCATGAATTTTGACAGTATGACAATAACTTCTGCACGAGTTCTGCCAGGTAGTCCAGAACCAAAGTGAGAGTGACATGGGTGCTGCTTTCACCCTTATTGTGGCACCAGGCAGTAAATCTTTTCCATTTTGCGGAATAGGATTTCTGTGTGCTGGGCCTCCTAGCCTCCTTAATGATATCCAGAACCTGCTTGTTCAAAGGGGGCCTGATATCGGCCTCTGGGGTATAAGCTATGCAGATAGGCTGCGTGTTTGAAGATCTGGATGCAGTACTGACCCTTTTTCTTGGGTTAGCAGTTTTCTGTGAGAGCCAGGCTCATGGGTAGCTCCTTGGTCAGGCTGAGGAGTAAGGGGTACCAGTGCTGCCTGGGCCAGTTTAGGGGAATGAGGATGACCCTTGGCCCTTCCTCCCTGATCTTTAGAAGTACCCTGGGAATCAGTGGCAAGGTAAGGAAGGCATACAGAAACAGGTCGCCCCAGTGACAGGAGAGAGCATCCACCTTCCAAGCTCGTGGGTGGAACTCCCTGGAGCAGAACCTGGTCAGCTGTCTGTTTTCTACTGTTGCAAAGAGGTCTAACTCTGGCACCCCCAGAGGTGTATTTTGCTGAGGATCTCCTTGTGTAGCTGACACTCACAATAGATACAGTGTCCACAAGGTGGTATTGTTGGTATACGTTGGTATTCCGACCATATCTGGTGATAAATCTAGGTGTTACTGAAGGTGATTTGTGTATTGGTTTGCCGTGCATCTGATCATATGCTTACTACAGAAATTCATCGTAAATTCCCCCAAAATAATTCACTTCTCCATGCAACCAGCTTTCATCCTCCTCACATCTGCAAAAATATTCCCAAATCACAGTTCATGCGCATTAAATGCATTTGTTCTGATCAGCACACTTAGACACTTCAGAGATGATTTAGTACATCGATTCCATGACCGTGGGTATAAAATGGGTCAACTATTACATACCAAACACACAGTTGACCAGATGGAACGCACTGAATTGCTTCATTACAAAACTAGACACAAATCACCTTCAGTAACACCTAGATTTATCACCACATATGGTCGGAATACCAACATATTGATGCAAATTGTTCAACATAATTGGAACATATTAACATGTGAACATAGACTTCAGGACATTCTTGGAGACAGATGTTCATTTTCCTTTCGGAAAGGCAAAAATCTATCTGCCTTTTTTAATCACTTTAAACATCTTGAGAAGAAAGGTACCAAAAGTATCCAGACCACATTATCAGGGGATCCATTAATTGGTTGCTTCCCTTGTGGACACTATCTATTGTAACATCATACTCAAAACCACCAGTTTCAGCAGTCAAAACACCCCTCAAGTATTCAATATAACATTTTTTGCTAACTGTTCCTCAGATTGGGTCATTTATTTGGCCAACTGCACATGTCCTGCATTCTATATTGACCAAACCTCCAGACCCTTGAAGCTTCGAATCTCTGAACACTTTAGTGATATCAGACACAAGAGAGACACCAATGCTTTATATAAACATTCTTTGGTACATCCAAAGGCTACTTTTAGTTTTACCATTATTGATAAAATTAGCAGATGCAGGCATAACAAATCAGGTTGGCATAATTTATTAAATTCAATGGAGAAAAAATGGATTATTAAACTTGGTGGGCTCTTTAAGCCAGGTCTGAATGAGCATATGTAATTAAGCACATGACTCATTTGAGTATTTAAATACAGGTTCTTTTTTGTTGTTTTTTTAAACACTGAAGAAGGCTTTGTTAAATATTTGCCGAAACCGGTCTGTTTTTCAAGAACCTCAATCAATAAATTTATTTTCAAGGTGCCTTGTATGCTGGTCCTATTTTCTTTTTGTTTGAATACTGTTCTCTATGAAAGTCAATATGCACCCTTGGGAAATGATGTTTAGGACCCACCGATCTGCGGTGTTGGTTTTCCACTTGCCTAAGAATAGGGAAAGCCTTCCTCCTAGCCTGTTGGGGAGGGGGGTGCAGATGGGAGAGGGGGAGTTGTTGCGAGTCCTTAGGGTAAGAGTGGACTTAGAACTCCCTTGCCTAGGCGTAGTGGAGGTCCACTGTCTAGGTCTCTGCTGGCTTTGCTGCTGTTGCCTGGAGGGCCTAACTCTGCATCCTTTCCTTTGCACATCTTTTGCTTAGGCAGGAAAGGACCAATGCTTGGTAGGAAGGTTCCTGCTGAATATTGGGTGTTGTACCTGCAGGAAGTCTTTGACCTTCTGCATTGACTTGGCCTTGTCTTCAATTTTCTTAATCACCTCCTCTGCCTTAGGGCCGAACAATTACTCCCTATCCAAGGGGGCGTCTAGAAGTTTTGATTTAACCTGATAAGGCAAAGGTTGCTCTCTCAACCATGCATGCCTTCTAATGACTGATCCCGAACCTGCAGTCCTGCTAGAGGCCTCCAAAGCATCAAATCCGCAATGCAGGGAATGCTTGGCCACTTGAGAGCTGGAGTGTTATCAGATCTCCTAGTTCTCTGGTAGTAGTACTCTTTGGTAAGGTGGAAATTTTTTGCTTTAATAACTCCAGCATGTTCTGCTGATATTTAAGCATACCTAATTGGCAAATGAGAGCTCTAATGGCTAGGGTAGCCTAACTGTAGATCTTTTTCTCCATTGGTCCAAAGCTCTGCTTTCCTTATCAGAGGGTATAGAGTTTTTGGAGGAACTGGCCCTAGCCCCCTTGGGTCCCTGAGTAATGACCTCTGGGTCAGCAGCAGGGTTCTTGAACAAATACTTATGGGTATCTGGTACCCTATAATATCTATCAGGCTTTCTGAGTGCAGGGGGCAGGGCATCAGGTGTGAGGCCAGACTCCACCACATCCAGAATGGGAGGAATGGCTAAGGGTTTGTGTTATTGCAAGTCCAGGAACTCTCTCAATCTCTTCTTTGATTGGAGGTAGTCCTGAACCTCCCAATGGAAATGCTCTCTTGAGGGAATTTAAGGACTCCCCGAATGAGAGGTCCTCAGGAGAGGATGTAGAAGGAATGGAATCCTCAGCATCTGAATCCTCAAAGGCTGTCGAGGGCTGTTGTTCAGTGTCTGAGTCCAGAAATTCACAGTCCTCGGACTTTGGCTCCGAAAGCACCTCTGGAGAAAGGTCCCTTTTTCTTTTGGCTGGGGTAGCTTGAGCAGACTGGTTACCCCTGATGAGAGAGAGTAAATCCTCAGCCATCCTAAGTAACTGCTGAGAGTCAGCAGGTTGGGTGGGAGGTAGTTGGTGACAGAGCACCGAGGAAGGAGTTTTCCTAGGAGTGGCATTGTTCTTAGGCCTCAGTGATTCAATGGGCTTAGGTATGGTTTTGGCTGGAGTGGCTGTTGGTCTTTGTCTGGTGTCGGTCATCTGAAAGGCCTCCTCAGAAGCTGATGCCTGCAAAGCAGCTCCGGACCCAAATGTGAGGCTGGCGAGTGACAATTCAGAAGGCGAAGCCTGATCCGGTGGCACATTGGACTCCAAAAGGGTCTCTGTAAAGGTGTGCGATGGTTGTATAGCTGTCGTCAGGGGCTGCGTATGTGCCTCACAGAGTTCCACTGTGCTAGTGGATGGTAGGCTGGCTGACTTCAGGTTTGAGTTGTCTGTGGGCCTAACCTTCTGTGGTCTATCTCTTTCCTTTTCTTTTCACTTTTTACGAATTTCCACAATAGACTGACTGATGGATGCCATTTCGCGTTGGTAACTACTCTCCCTGAAATGCCTAGCTACAAATTCATCTCTTCCATGGATGGTCCTAGCGTTAAATAAGGCACAGAACTGACATTCGGGGATGTCATGGTCTGGGCCTAAACAAGTTACACACAGATTATGAAAGTCTCGGTGTGGTATTTGTTTTCCACAGTGGAGACAGTTATTTACTTTCTCGGACATCGGTTAAGTGCAAGAAAAGGATCCCCAACAGGGCACTTAGCTTTAGTAGTATTCTTCCTCACTCTGGCAATGGCCGACCGACACACTCGCAAACTGCTTCAGGTTCCACAGCAAGAAAGACTTGTGTATTGGCTGCCTCCCTTTATAGCCCTGATGACCTGAAGTCAAGCGCAGGTGACCTACAGCCAAAGCTGGAGGGAAATCCTTTACTCTGGTATTCGGGCTGGCCGAGGGCTACCCAGCAAGGATAACCCACAAGTGATGACTGCAACAGTAAACCCAGAAGAACATCTACTGGTTCCAAAGATGCAAATAATTCTGGAGCCAGTACAGTCGGTGCCAGAAGACCTGGAACAGATGACTCTAAGACCTCAGAGGAAGTTAGAGGAGGAGTAGTTAATGGAGTAAAAGAAGTCCAAGTTCCAAGACCTGAAGGGGTCAGAATCGAAAGAGGGCCTGAAAGTCCTGTAGCCCATAGAATTTTATTCACCAGCCTCTCCATGTCAAGTTCAGACTTTTGGTGGCGTGCATAGATGAAGTTAAAGGGGACTTAGGCCTTTGCAGAAAAAACGTCTGGAAGCTCTCCAGTGAAACGGTCAATTGAAGATGAATAAGCTGTCCTAGGAAAAATATCTTTAGTCATGGTAGGTGGAGCAGTAATTGTTTCCTGTACCTTGGCTTTTGAAGTCGAACGACTTAAGATAGCAATAGGTGCTGGAATAGTTGTTGACACTGGTGTCTTACAGGCAGAGGCCTGCAGTTCCACAGACAATTTTGGAACAGAGGGTTTCAAATTCTTTACCTTCAGAACCGACGGAGAAGTTGGAACCGAGAGACTTCTTTTCTTTCCTTTGTCCACTGAAGATGAGGACAAAGGGGGGGTGTCAGTTTTTGATTTATCTACAGAAGATAAGGCTTTACTAAATGTTGAGGGAAGCAAGCCTTTCAAAATAAGCTTATTGCACCTTACAACAAGGGCTCAATGGCTGAAAGCATGACATATGCTACAGTCCTCTTGTAAATTGTGGGCACCCAGGCAATAAATACAGACAGAATGGAAATCCGACAATGGAATTTTGTGGCTGCACTTCTGGCATTTTTTTAAAGCCAGACGGGCCCTTACCATTCTCAGCCATGCCAACAAAAAGAGATACAGCTGGAAGACAGCCACATACACTGGCACTCACACAAAAGATTTACAAAATAATAGAGTGGAAAACAGTGAAGATTTTTTTTAATGGAAAGAGAAGGGGAGAAAAAACTAACAAAGATAGTTGGAGAAATCACACAATCATGTGCGGGGAAGGGATAAGAACTAGCGAGAGAGAGGGAGGGGGAACTATCAATGATGACAGTTAAGGGAAATACACAAATGTGTAAAGGGAAGGAGTATTAATGAAAAGCTACACTTCTGTGTCTCTGCTCGTCAGTGGCACAGAAAATAACTTTCTTGGGTGACGTAAGCCAGGGAACCTTGTTGGCTAGGCTTACGTAGGCCCTTGGGCCGATAGCCTAGTACCTATCTATGAACCTATGTAAGAAAAAAATTAAGGCATAGCGATAAAGAAGAAAGAATTTACCTAAACTCACTGAAATTCAAGAGCTCTGGCAAAACAAGACCATTTTGGAATGCAGCAAATGAGATCTGAGGAAATTGTGAGAGGGAGATTGTGGGTGGAGGTGAAGCTCAAGTGTTTTTTGGCTAGCGGGAGCTGTAATAATGACCAAGTCGGTTCTGATACCAGAACCAAGCCCATCTGTCAAGGATAAAATGAAGACTGACAACATCATATCAGAAGTTATTTACTTACGATAATGCTAGATTCTGTCATTCATGTCCATTTCATATAAGATATGGGTCCATGAGCCACATGTTGGCCTAACCCAGCAGCATCAGTGTTACAGCCTTGAGTCCTCAAGAAATTTCATACCATAATGCATCTGTGCCTTCTACTTACCTCATATCTTGACTGACATCTGAAGATCTGGCTATCACTATGCTGCTAGTGAGCAGAATCCATTAGTGGATCAAACAGTCCCTTCAGGTCTTACAGGAGAAGGAAGTGGGACAATGGAAGGGTTGTCATATCAGATGAACATGAATGAAAGGATCTAGCACTATGTTAAGTACATAACTTTTATATCCTATTCATTCAGTCCATCCAATCTCTCAAATAGATCAGAATTCTCAGCTACAATCTTCCTGGGTGGTCTCATGACAGGAGACCTTTCAGTATGGTGGCACCGAAAGAAGCTCAGGTCCTTGAGAAGCAGTCCAGTTTTATAACGACTAATAAAGTTATGCATAGATGACCAAGTAGCAACATCACAGATCACTTACTGAAAAAGACCTAAAGAAAGCTGTAGAGATAGCTACCGCCCTTGTGGAGTGAGTTTTTTTTCTTACTAGAAGATGGCTTTTTCTAACTGGTATAAATGAAGGCAATGCAATCTGACAGTTATCTAGAGAAACAAACGTTTGACATTTTTGTCCTAGTTTACTGGAAGTAAAGGAAGTGAAGAGCTGAGAGTCTTTTCTGAAATATTTGTCTCTGTGAAGGTAGAAATGTAACGGTTTATGAATGTCCAAGATATGCATAATGTATTTGCCCTTATTTGAATAATTTGGAAAAAACAATGGCAAATGTCGTTGAGATATGCTGGATTCTGTAGCCACTTTATGACCAAAGGAGGGATTAGTTTTGAACAATACCCTATCCATGTGAAAAGTTTATAAGGTGATGATGAAGACAAGGCTTGCAGGTCCAAGTTTCTCCTGGTTGCTGCAGTGGCTACTATTCACCAGAAGAAAATTTTCAGTTGTGCCACAGATGCAGGTTCAGAAGTTTTACAGCTTCCAGCACCAGACCTATCCTACGGTAGAAGTGTACTACTGACTGGGAGTCTGAGTAGAAAGATCCCTTTGAGGAAGGCTTTGTATAACTTGTCTAAGGCAAGAGAGTGATCTCAAAAAACCCACTAGGAAATTAAAGATTGCTGCTAGCCAAACTTTGATCATGTAGTAACTAAAGTCAGATCAGAAAATGGACTAAGAAATGGATGATGTCTGACACTGGGACAGAAATAGGGTCAGTGTTTTGACCGTCAGCCCACTGGGAAAATCATTTTTGTTTGCTGCCATAACGTTTGCATGTGGAATCCTTCTTAGAGGTTGTAAAGATTATAATATGTCTAGTGAGAGATTAATCCATGGCCATTATTGAACTGGCAAAACCAAGCAGTTAACTTTAGGTTCGGAATGTCTGGGTGAGGCTTCCTGGAGGGGTGTGTGCGATTAGATCCTGAATGGGATCCAGGAGGCAAGGGGGATCCCACAGATGAGATCTGAGAAGGAGAAACGAGATTCACCTGGACCAGAAGGGGGCTATGAGGATAACTATCACCTGGACCAAAAGGGGGCTATGAGGATAACTATCACTTTGCACTTCATTGCTTTCTGCAGTAATCCAAAATTAAGAATGGGGGGTGGTAATAAGCATAAAGCTGCCCTAGAAGCCATTGATATGGCAAAGCATCTCTTGGTGACTGCTCCAGTGGGGATCAATGCAAATACTTTTCTGTACTTGGTGTTCTGGGAAGAGATAAATAGATCAGAGCAAGGGGTGCACCAATGATGAAAAATCTGACTGGCACTACAACTGGATTGAGGGATCACTCATGAGCCATGAAGACAGTCCAGCTGAGCCTATCTGCTAAGCAATTTGATACTTTGGGGATGTGTGTGTTGCAATAAGAAAGAAGCACAAGGTCACTGTCCACTGCTAAACCCTCATTACTTCCCGGCATAATAGGTACAACCTGCTGCCTTCTTGTTTGTTGTACAAACTACAGTCAAACTTTTTGGATAGAGATCGCTCCTTGAGGGAGGTAGTTCTGAAGTTCCTGCAATAAGAGGACTGCCTTTAACTCCAAAACATTTATGCAAGCAATATCATCTATGTCCAACCACTGACCTCAAACCATTCTCCCCATAATGGCCCCCTCACTCCAGAGAGGAGTCATCTGTGGTCAAGATCATGACTGGATTTGGGCTTATATAACGCTTTCCCACTGAAATGAATGCTGAAGTTAGCCAACACTTAAGATGATATCTGCAGGATTCTGTTGACACCGGTTTTGGATAGTGTGTGCACTGAAAAAGTAAGATTCTCATGTGAAAATGTGCAAAGTGAATCAGAATGGAATAAGCCATAAGGCCTACGACTTTGAAAACTAGAGCAGTAGAAGCAGAAGGCCTGAGAAGAAGGGACCCGATGGCAGTTCTCAGGGACTAAAGTCTTTCTTGTGGTAAGGAAATTATGGATTGAGTAGTGTCTGACCTGCAACCTATAAACTACAAGTGTGATAGTCTGAGTAGGTGCCAGTTGGATTTCTGAAGATTTACTGTTACACCCAATGAGATGCAAAGTTGTGGGGATAGTTTCTAGCCTTGCTAACAGACTCCATCAAAGGGGCAGTGAAGAGCCAATCGTCTAGGTACGGGAAGAGCTGGTACCCTATAAGTCATAAGTGGACTGCTATGATGGTCATGCATTAGGTAAACACTCTGGGGGTGAGAATGAATGGCAGGACCCTGAACTGATTGTGACTGGCTCTCATTTGGAAGCTCAAGTGCTTTCTTGACTCCATCTTGATCTTTATGGGAAGGTACAGTGAGAAAGGGCAGAACTGACTGCACTCTGAGCATTCTGAACCGGGTCTTGTGAACATCTGTGTTTAGCAGGCTTAAGTCTAAGATAGGCCTGTGTTTTCTTGGGAATCAAAAAGAATCTTGAATAGAAGTCTGGCTCTTTCTGGTCTGGTGGGATCTCCTGGATAACTCTTTTCTAGATGAGAATATCTCTCTCTCTTTGTGCCACTTTTGCTTGACTGGGCAGAATGTCTGGCAATGACTAGATGGGCTGTGGTGGAGTTAGGAAAAATGGAATGTAAAAGCCTCTGGATATTATACTCCATACTCACTTGTCCAGTATGACAGCCTGCCACACAGAGGAATGGAGGGAAAAACAACCCCAGACTGCCTCCTGAGTGAAGCAGTCGAGCATACCTTCAGGGATACTGTTGCTTACAGTCTGAAAGTAAGCTGCAGTATCCCAGTTTTTGCACCCCCCTCTGCCTCTGGGTCAGAGCAAAAGTCAAAAGATCTGACACCGGCATCAAAGTTGCCCCGCCAACTACTCTGTCTTGAAGCTGTGTGGCTTTGACAAGACTAGAACTGACAGAATCAGATCTAAATACCTCTGCTCCAGAGCCAGGAAAGAAGTTTGCACCAAGGGCACAGGCCCCCAGTTTATGGGATGGGTCAAAATTCACTGGAACCATGATGTGGACTGGTGAAGGAACCATGACTGGGGCAAAAAGGGTGAATCCAGCCACCTTCTGAACAGAAAAGGATGGGATGACTTCCATCTCTATGTGGGCCCACAAGAACTGCATAAAGTGATCCAAGTCTGCCTAAGAAGCACTCTTGTAGGACCTGAAGGACTTGTTTGATATTGACAAAGGGGGGGTCTGGAAGAAGGGTGCTGGTTGGATCTGTCCATTGAAAATTCCTTCCTAGGAAAGTCATGCAAAATTTTCAGATCCAGTGGTTACAGATCGGGGGAGGGGAGAGCTATAAGTTGGCATACGAGCCACTGAGCCTTTGACTCTTGGCTGTTTTAGTACTGAAGCAGAAGGCATTGGATCTGTAGGTTTTTTTTTTGTGGAGCCAAGTCTTTAGGCTTGGAGTGTTTCTCTGAGGTTGTTTTTGGTCTTCAGCCTCTGAATCCGGGGATGGGGAAGAACTCTTAAGTTTACTTCTTCTGTCTGCTAATGCTTGTGGCCTGAATTTTACTTCTTCTGTCTGCTAATGCTTGTGAGCTGAATCCCTTACAAATCCCACAGCCAGCTGTGAGATGGGGGATGCCCAAGAAAACCACACACAGATGATTAAGTTTCTGTGCTGGGATCTTGTGACCACAAAGTTTGCATTTTTTTAAAACTTGTTTGCCTGTCATGCTGGGATCCAAAAACAGTCACCAACAACACAAAAACTTTCTTAAACACTAGCTTATCTAAACCAGGTTACACTGTAAGGTTATTTGTACACTAAACTAAGTCACACAAACTTCTCCTATAAATGCAGAGTAACAACAATGGGTTAGAAAATCGCTATCTGCATAATAATTATCAGGGAAAAAATGTTTAGCTAGCAAGCTACCTAATGTCACTATTTTAAATCTAACAGAGTTAAAAATGGCAAGAGTGCTGCAAAGAAAGAGGTTATAAAGGGACAAAAACTTCTAACCCAAAGTAGTAACCCCACAAACTACAACTACAGAGCCTTAAGGCCATTAACTCTAAGCTACACCTAGTAAGAGACAGAATTATTATTATAAATTAAAAAATAGAGAGGCAGAGGACTTAGTTGCACAGTGAAAGCTTCTGGTTGTAATGGCGGCAAACCAGATCTGGGGTAACTAGGGGGAACAGAAGCATTATGGGAGGGAAAACTGTTAAGAGCTTGAGACTGGGACACAGATGTTGCCAGGTTGGATCAAAAAACTTGTTGAGTACCCATATGTCAGATCCGATGGACTGAATGACTGCTAAGGATAATAAAAGATCCTAACTATTAAAAAAGGCAAATGAGCTTGGATAATCCACTTTGGTTCATGACAGCTGACAAGGGAGGGGGTATTTTTGTTATGGACTCTGATAAATATATTCAAAAGCTGGAAGTTATGCTTAGTAACACTGATTTTTATCATAAGGTCAACACTGAGTCTGTTACCTCTACATTTTAGAATATGCATGATACCCTGTAAAAGCTTTATGAGGAAGACTATCAATGGAAGTCTTCATGAGTTCATAGCAGTAGCCCATCCTAGGCTACCTACATTTTTCTGGGGATTCTCAAGCCTTACAAGAGTCTTCAGGATGCCCCATACAGGCCAGTGGCTTCAGGGAAGGTGTCATCACTGAACCAGCAATGATTTTTCTGGAATATCATATTACACCCTTGGCTACCAGGGCTAACTCATTTGTGTCAGACACACTTGACTTTTTGAAAAAAATTAAATCCGTTCTCTTCACTGAAGATTTGATTTTGGTGACTACTGATGTAAAGGCACTCTACGCAGTGCTGACGCACGTGTACTGCATACAGACTGTGACAGATTCCACGATGAAGGAAATCTTAGCCCTCCCAGGTGAAATTACCCTAATTTCTAACTTACTGCATTTGGTACTTTACAACAACTTTCTTGGATTTAATGGCAGTATTTACAAACAAAAATGTGGAATTGGTATGGAAGCAGCTATGGCCCCTAGCTTAGCTAACATGGCTTTAGCTAAATGGGAGTGAAACAGTCTATAATTCAAGAGTCTTGGGCTTCATCAAATGTTACTGGAGATTTGTTGACTATATTTTTACTGTATGGGAAGGGTCAGTGGAAGATCTTAAGAATTTCTTTGTACACATTGCACAGCTGACTAACTTTCTGAAATCTACTCATCACGATTACCATACTGTTAGTTTTCTGGATCTTATTGGTTATAAGCGCACACAGTCACAAGACCTTTACCATGATTTATTTCACAAACCCACCTGGGTATATTACTGCTTCATGTCAGCAGCATGCACCTGCAAATGACTAAGCATAATGTAATAAAGTGACACGGTTTGCAGACTGCAGGCGTGTCCACAGAAACAGCTGATTTCCTAAAGAACCTGCAGGACCTCCACAGACATTTTCTTGACAGGGAGTATCAAAGTGGGACTATCAGATGTACTTTTGATCCTACTGAGGACCTGAAAGTACGTGAGGACACTTTCTTATATGACCCATGAAGAAGTTTAAGTGATTTCAGTACACCCTACACTTACCAAAGGAAAGGAAAGTGAAACTAAAAAGAAAAACCTTAACTTTCAGTAAAGATGCTCATGAGATGAAAAGGATAATGTGTGACCACTGGTCCATTCTGTCTAGTAATAGACTGGTGAGCAAGATTCTGGATCCTGGCCCTTTTGTTTTCAAAACGGGTAGGAACATTAGGTCTTATTTAGAAGAGACTTTCAATAAGAAAAGCAAAGACAGGCTTGGTGCACTTAAATGTGGGTCCCTTTCTGAGGTCTCATGAGTTCATGAGCTGCATAGATTTTTTTTGTCTGCCCCATTATGAGTAAGAAATACAACAGTAAGGCAGCTGGGACCTGTAACAGTGAAAAAATTGTTTACAGAGCTCAGCACTCATGTCAATTTTTTTTTTTTTTTTTACATAGGAAAGTCTATTTCTAAATTTAAAAGGACAGCCCAACACACATCTGAAATTAGGAACAGACTAAGCAGGGGTCCCTCTTGCAAAGCACAGCACTGAATCACCAGGTCATTCTTTTTTCACTTGATCAGGATGAGTCCACTCAAGGGAAACAGTAATGGTATTCTTGAAAATAATTTGTGATTTTGACACCATCCCCCACTCTGGAATCATAGATAAGCTGAAGGCTAAGCTCTCTCAACCCATGACTGGATCATCCAGTCACAAGGAGAAGGGCAACACTAGCACCACATTACCAGACTCACATAGAACAGCCATAGCTGCACCAGCAAACAACTCTCAGAAACACGCAAAAACATACTCAGAGGCTCTAATTAAGAACCTGCCTAAACAACGGAGACCTCCTAAGCATACACCCAAGCAACCCCCCCCCCCACAACAGAAACCAGGTAACACATACGTCACAACGTCAGTGTGCCAAGCCAAAACAGCCCCTAAGGCTAAATAACACACCTAACACTCTAGTAATCGGTGATTCTATCATCAGGTACACGGATGTCCCACTCACTAGACTGAACAAGGAGAAGGTTACTGTAAGCTGCCTCTCGGGTGTCAGAATCCGCCACATAACACATGCACTCAGGTCACTCCACAACAAGTACAGATATGACTCTGTCATTGTACATGTTGGCATAAATGATCGGAGACGTACCTCCCTGGGCTACATGAAAAGAGACACTGAGGAGCTCTCTGACCATGTAGCCCAGGCTGGTATGACTCTGACTAGCATCCTGCCCTCACCCAAAATGATGCCAGCATATGAACAAAAAATGAACAGTTTCAACAATTGGTTAAACTACTGGTGTCATTCAAAGGGGATCCAGTACTAGTCAGCCTGGGACGACATGCTATTGATAAGCCACGTTGCTTCGCCAGAGACGGCTTGCCCCTGTTGCCCATGGGCTTTCAAATACTGGCCAAGACTCTTGCCGCCCTAATACTGCCTTTTTTAAGCAAGGCTCAAAAGACAAACCCACTTCCATAAACAACAATAAACAAAAACTGAGGGTAATGCTGCTCAACGCCAGAAGTCTAAACCTCAAAATGCATGAATTCGAGGCTCTCCTTAGTATGGAAGAAATCGACATATGTGCAGTGACAGAAACCTGGTCCAAGGCTCCAGAGAGCACCCCAGCACTACCAGGCTATAACTCCTACCATACCTTTAGGTCCCAAAACCAGGACCGGAACACAAAAGGAGGGGGTGTGTCCATATTCATCAAGAACACCCACACCTCCAGGCTAATAGCACAGTACGCGGAATCTGAGACCATCCAAGTACAACTGACAGCGGGTAAATTGACTGTTCAATTTAAAGCTTGCTACAGATCTCCCACCTTGTCTCAGGACCCTCACGCAGCATTCCTGAGAACATTAAAAAGTATGAAGATTCTACCCAACACCATGCTACTAGGTGACTTCAACTATCCAAACATTGACTGGGAAAACTACTCAAGCTCAAACGCCCTAGCCCAATGCTTCCTTGAGTTTATAAATTCAAACGCCCTGGAACAGCTGGTCACCACTGCCACAAGAGGTGACAACATACTGGACCTGGTCATCACCAACATGGGGAACCTATGTTCCACACCTGAGGTAAACTCGTCATTGGTAAGATCAGATCACAAACTAATCACACTGGACATCCACATCCCGACCCCCCCCAGTCAAGGAAATCGAGGTAAAAAACTTCTCTAAAGCCAACTTCACACTCCTCAAGACCGAGGTGGGAAGTTTCAAAGCTCCCAATCAAATGGAAAATAATGACCCATCGGCAGAATCCTTTACAAGTCCATTCTATGAACACCTTCAAGAATGCATGGGCCGAGCCATCCCAAGTAAAACCAAGACCAACTCCTCAAAAAAGAGGAAGCCAGTCTGGTGGACCCCGGCCATAAATAAACTTTACAACAGAAGGAGGAAAATCCTGCAAGATAGAAGAAAATCCCAAAATAAGAAGGCATCTCTGATTAACATCAGTAAAAAACTGCACTCCCTCATTAAATCATCCAAGGCCAACTTCGAAAGAAATATAGCCAATGACTCTAAGGATAACCACAAGGCCTTCTTTAACTATGTCAAGAGTCTAGGGGCAAACTCTCAGATATGCTCCGAGCTAGTGCATAATGGCCATAAATACAAAGAACCAACCGATATTGCCAACATCCTGGCTGAGAAGTTCAGTGCAAACTTCACCCCCCACTCCACCAAATGGGCTAGCACCCATCCCAGAAGAATGTGGCGCTCCAGATATCTCAGACACACAAGTAAAGACAGCCCTTGCAAAGGCCAAAAACACAGCATCAATGGGACCAGATGGTATCCCAGGTTGTGTCTTACACGAGCTTCAAAATGAACTAAGCCCCTCATCTCAAAACACTATTCAAACTCAGCCTCTCTACAGGCTATGTACCCAAAGAATGGCGTACAGCAACAGTCGTACCACTACACAAAGGTGGTGCCACAACTGACCCTGGGAACTATCGCCCTATAAGCTTGACTACCTTGGTCTGCAAAGCCATGGAACGCATTGTCATGGAGCTCATTAATAGGGACATTGGGAACCTCCAGACACTGGACCCCACCCAGTTCGGCTTTGTTAAAGGCAGATCTTGCCTCCTGAACTTGGTTGACTTCTTCGAACAGTCACCAAGGCCAAAGATAAAGGGAAAATGGTCCACACAGCATATCTGGACCTCGCTAAGGTGTTCAACACCATCCCACACTCAGGAATCATAGACAAACTCACCTAACCAGTCACAAGCGGAGTCCCACAGGGGTCAGTCCTGGGACCCCTCCTGTTCGGTATATATTTCTCCAAAGTACAGGCAAATGCGGAGGGACTGTGGATAACCAAGTTCGCAGATGACTGTAAATCGGGTGCAATAATTGACTCCCCAGCTGACGCACACATCCTGCAAAAGGGTCTCTCAGAGACAAACACCTGGTGTCAAACTCACGGCCTCAAGCTAAATGCCAAAAAATGCATAGTAATCCCATTTGGGAAAAACAAAGTACATACAAACTACAACATAGATGGGAATCCACTAAGTACAGAAGAAGTAATTAGGGACCTGGGTACCCAAGTAGATAGCATGCTCTCCTTTGAGAACCACATACACAAAATGGTCAGGAAATCCTTCTATGTGGCACACGTGATCACAAAGGGTTTCTCATCCAGATCCAAGGAGGTGATTGTGCCCCTTTACTCCTCACTCATTAGGCCCATAATAGAGTACAATGCCCCATTTGGGATGTACCTCACTAGACACCTGCAACAACTAGAAAGACCCCAGAAGTACCTCACTAAGAGGATTAAGGGCCTTAAACAATTACACTATGAAGCACGACTAAAAAAGCTCCAGCTCTTCTCAGTCGCTTACCGTCTGCTCAGAGGTGACCTATGCCTGACCTATAGGGCCATGTCTAACATGCTTCACCTCAAAAAAATGAGATCCCTCAGAACCACTCGTTCTAGCGACTTGAACCTATGCACAACAATAAACAGGACATACTGGCGGGACAGATTCCTGTCCCAGCGACTCCCCTCACTCTTGAATAGAATCCCAATCCATATTCGACAGAGCTCCTCTCTGACACTCTTCAAGAGAAATCTTGATGAGTGGATGGGTAATCATAAGTTCTACCCTGGGATCACTTTAGGAGCCCTGTTAGACAGAGGTCCAGGTTACTAATCTAATGGGGAGGCGAAAGCCATCACTCTGTGGCTAGGCTCATAAATGCCCCTGGGCAGATAGCCTAGTACTTACCTATGAACTTACTAAGCTGGGCATTAATCCCTACGTCACTCGATGGGTTGCCAACTGGCTTACTGACAGAACCCACACTGTAAAAGTAGCCGACTCCAAATCCAGCTCCAGACAAGTGACAAGTGGAGTACCTCGGGGTTCAGTCCTGGGACATCTCTTATTTGGCATCTACTTCCCTGACGTACAGGCCAACACTAAGGGACTCTGGCTAACAAAGTTTGCAGATGACAGCAAACTGGGAGCCATTACTGAATCCCCAAATAATGTCGATACTCTACAAAAGGGCCTTACAGAAACAGATGCTTAGTGCCAGAGCCATGGGATCAAGCTCAATGCCAAGAAATGTATAGTTATCCTCTTTGGGAAAAAAACATGTACCCGTGAATTACCACATAGGTGTCAGTACACTAAACACTGAAAGTGTGATAAGAGACTTAGGGACACAGGTGGACAGTGGTCTCACCTTCAATAACCACATTGTCACAACAGTCAGGAAATCCTTCTATGTGGCACACCTCATCACTAAGGGCTTTTCATCCAGAAAAAAGGAGGTCATTGTCCCACTGTACTCATCCCTCATTAAACCCATTATAGAATACAACACCCCATTTGGTATGTACCTCTTAAGACATCTGCAACAACTGGAAACGCCGCAGAAATATCTCACTAAAAGACTCACAGGCCTAAAGCAGATGCCCTATGCTGACCGCCTTAAAAAACTCCAGCTATACTCTGTCGCATATCATCTACTCTGAGGTGATCTCTGCTTAACATAGAAGGCCATGTCAAACCCACAGCTGCTGGACATGCTACACTTAAAGAAAACCCAATCCCTCAGAACCACATGCTCCAGGGATGTAAACCTTGTCATCACAGTAAACAAAACATGCTGGAGGGATAGGTTCCTGACCCAGAGACTCCCCAGACATGTCAAGCAGAGCACCTCTTTGGCCATCTTCAAAAGGAACCTTGATGACTGGATGGAAAAAAGGAAATTTGCCCCAGGGATCACGTCAGTCAACCTGCTAGACAGGGGTCCAGGGAAGTAAATAGTGTGGGAAGAAATAGCTAGGGAACTTTTATGGCTAGGCTTGTATAGGTCCTAGGGCCGATAGCATAGTACCAACCAATGATGGCAAATTTGCCATAACACTTGCAACCTGCCTGGACTCAATTCTGCTTGTTCAATTAAATGCATTCTTCAGCTTAGGAAACTGGACCACAAATTACATTATTAATGGTTCTGACATGACATGTTTCTTTTCTTGGACATTTTTTATGCCTTTATTTTTGATGATTTCTGCTTGTTTTCTGTTCCGTTACAGCATAAACACATTTTATTATTTTTTTAACCTATTTTTAGCGCATGATTATTTTTATGGTTGATCAGTTTTTACAATGACCTGATGAAGCCCTATGGGTAAAAGGGCTTTTTTAGTTTGTTTTCAATACACTTATGATTACAGTTTTGATTGTATTTTTATCTGGAATGTTTCTTTATATCACATTTTTTCCAAGGTTACTATAATGGGTGCTGTTTTCTTGATTCATGTGCCTGTTGTCACACCCACCCACACCCTTACCCTTCTTCACTTCAGCTCTCTGATTTTTTTTTGTTTTGTTTCTTTATAGTTTTTTAGTTTATCACTCCTTTTGGAAGGATCTTATTGTCAACTTGGTGCTAAATAGCATTTAGTGAAGGGGGTTTTATGACACCTTGTCCCATTCTGGAGACACGCTAGAAGTTAATTATTAATTCTGCACTTATTTGGACTTTGCTTAATAAGTAGTCTTTCGTGTTTCTTAATCTTAGTTTTGAATTTAAGAAAGGGCTTGCGTTACATCAGAGTAACTTTTCGTCATAGGCTAGGCTCATTACTATTTATGAGGCTGTCAATCGTGATTTATGATCCTTTGAGCTTTATATATATATATATATATATATATATATATACACACACATACATATATATATATATATATATATATACACACACACACACACATATATATGTATGTATATATCAGCTTTTCATGAGTAAAAGCTGTTATTGAAAACTTGATCTGATGAAGTCCAGTTTGTGAACGAAAGTACTTATGAATTAAACGAGAGTTATTCCGGTGACTAAGCCTGTTTTAGTTTGTTTCTTCAGCCTCTTCATAGAAGAGGAATGAACATCTGAGGTTTTGCACTGGGTATTAAACCCTGCAATATTAAGCAGCAGTAAGTACTTTTATTTTTCATTTTTCACAAACAGCAAAGAAGTGAAGTCAGTCCTCTACCTTAATGCTGGGGATTGTTATCTCCTCGCATCTCTGTTGTGTTTTTTAATTATTAAAAAGGAGACATTACGGCAATGTATTATTAACCCATCCTGTTATGGAATGATCTAGAACATTTTCATCTCAAACATAACGTTTGATTTAAGTATTGCTGGCATTACCACACAAGGATGCCCAAGACATTAACGAGTCAGTTTTTGCATATTAAAAATGGATCAACAACTTAAATTAAAAAAGCATTTTATTTTGTAAACTAGATATTGGATGGTACAGCAGCATGCAAATATCTTAGTCACTGGAGTCACATATTATTATCACTATTACTGTACTATTAAAACAATAAATATCATACCTGTGCATTAAAGTTTTGTTTTTTTTAACCTTGCAGATTTGTAAATCTCTACTGCTCTTCTACAGTTATGCACACTACTTGAAATACTTCATTTTCACTTGCTTCTAATTATGCTTTTCTAACTTAATGTTCATTTTAGTATAACATTATGAAACAGTTTTATGAAATCTGTTCAAACAACATTTATGGTCTTTTCAAAATGTTTAAAAAGCTAAATTTAAAAAAAGATGTTCATCGCTCTGCTTTGCCTGGGTCAGGGTAAAAAATTTATTGCTGTAAACATTCTGCTGCATCACAACATATACAAATTTGCAATGTTTCAATTCCTCTTAAATATGTGCTATACATCTTTAAAGTTGCAAACAGGGCTAGCTACTCTGTAGTACAAACATTAGCTGTAGGTGATTTGGTCACACTAACCAAAAAAAGAAGTTATGTTCTTACCATAACATTCCATGTGTGTTGTAAAGCTTGTGTTTTACTCTCACTTTTAGGTCAGATCCGTCTTGGCCATTTCTCCAGCTCGAGGTCTTCAGCAAAGCTCGTGGGGTCTATTATTTACCCATAATGCAACTCCCCATTACCTCAGCTCTTGTTTTCCCCAAACAGCCCATAGAAGAGAGCTTGTATAGCATCCCCAATTTAAGAGAGTAAAAGCTCCTATATAAATATATATATATATATATATATATATATATATATATATATATATATATCAATACCAGACAGATAAGTTACAATCTCTAAGGCTTCTTGGCCCCCTGAAGCCCAATTGTTGTATTCAATATACCAGGAGATTAGGAAGGTGGCACGAGGGGGTTGTGAGAATACAGGACGGGATGGACAACTACAAATAGTGTGAACTTGTGCTATAAAGGGGTCTACCCTGTTGCTGCTGGCCCATAGCACAATTTTTTTCCTTTTGCTTTTGTAAAGTTTTCAAGTAGATAACTTATGAGACAACAATAAAATATGCTTGACTGGAGAGAAAGAAATGAAAACCTGGCAATTAAGGGAACTGGAGCAGCCAGGCTGTCAACTTGAGGGAGTCCTAATTGCGATGAACCATCCCTGATAGATGTGTCAGAAGGTCCGGAACTGGGTCCAGAATCCAAGGTTCATCCTGAATACGAGGCTGAAGAAAAGGGAACCAGATTTAATGAGGCCAGTCGGGGGTGATTAAGATAATTGTAGTCTCCAAATGACTTGCTTTCTCCAGAAATTTTGATATTGGTGTAATCGGGGGAAGGCATAAAGAAGTCCCGGAGGCCAGTCGAGTACATGTGCATCCCTTGGTGACTCCCCCGTGGGAGGGATCAGGGCAAAGTAGTTGCTGCATTTGGCATTGTTGGGTGATGCACAAAGGTCGCAGCAAGGCTGACCCCCATTTCTGGAAGATCACTTCTGCAACTTTCTGGTTGAGGGACCACTCGTGCGGCCATAAAATGGCCTTGTTCAGTTTGCGGGCAATGACGCTGGAGTTCCCTGGGATGTGTGTTGCTATCAGAAAACGGTTGGAGGCTATCGCCCAATACCATACCCAGAGAGCTTTTCAATAAAGTGGGTATGATCTGGTTCCCTCCTGTTTGTTTATATACCATACTACAGACATGTTGTCCAAATGGATTGCTATTGTTCCTAGAAGAAGAGAGCCCTGAAATGCTTACAATGTGAGAAGCACTGCCCTCATTTCTAGGATAATGATAAGCAGATGAGCCTAGAGGTTTTGCCAGATGCCTTGAACAGTCTTCCCTAGAAAATGACCCTCCCCCCACCCTATCTGGGAAGCATCCATGGTCATCGTGGCTACAGGATGAGGAGGGATGAACGGGTTACCCTGAGCCACTAAGGTTGAGTGAATCCACCACTGAAGGTCTTTTTTGCAGGCATTGGTGATCAGAATATTGTGGGACATTGGGAGTTCCAAGATTGACCACTGAGCAAAGAGCAACCACTGAAGGACCCTCGTGTGAAGGTGAGCTAGAGTAATCAGTACGATAGCTGCAGCCATTTTCTCTAACACCTGGAGTACTAGTTTAGTGGGAGCTTTTGACTTCTTGATCAGAATTCTCACACAGTGATGGAGGTCATTTACATTGCTCTGTGGAAGTATTGCTATTTGTGTAGTTGTGTTTTTAACTCTGCCCCTATGAAAACCAAACTCTGAGATGGCTGTAGCACAGACTTTTTGTAGCCGACAGTAATACTTAGGGAGGAACAGAGTTGAAGAGCATAATCCCTTGATTGGAGCAAATGATGCGTGGTCGGGGCTGTAATGAGCCAGTCATCCAAATATGGAAACACGTGGAATCCTTTGCATCTCAGGTGAGCCGCTACTACTGCCATACATTTGGTGAACACCCTGGGGGCTGTAGTGAGACCAAAGGGCAGAACTCGAAATTGAAAATGACAGGTTCCCAGCCGGAAGTGCAAAAACCTCCTGACCCACCTCTCCATTTGAATGTAGTAGTACGCATCTTGAAGGTCAATAGAACACATCTGATTGTCTTTTCTTTGGAATAGAATTATCAACTGCAGTGTCACCATCTGAACTTAGACTTTTTTACCAATTTGTTTAGTTTGCTGAGATCCAAAATGGGTCTCCAGTCCTCTGTTTTCTTTGGAACTAAAAAGAATCTTGAGTAAGTTCCGTATCCTCTCTGGTCTGCAGGAACTTCTTGGATGACTCTTTTTGATAGCAACTTTTGAATCTCTAATGTTGCTTGTTCCTTTTGACTGGGTGGAATGTCTGGAACCGATTTGTTTGTGGGGATAGGAAGGGAGAAGGGAAATGATGTATACTCTGGACATTATGGTGTGCTTCTATTTGTCATTTCTGATTTCAGCCAGGTTTCCTAGTGCAGAGAGAATCTTTCCCCGACCGCCTCCAGAGGCAAGCAATCAGGCACCCTTTCAGGAGTGCTGGAAGGGTCTCTCAAATAAGGATTCTCTGGAGCCCTGGTTCTGCGGATCCTCTCTGCCGCGGGGGCAACGTCTTCCATTAGTGTTTCCCCCTCTACCTCTAGGGGAACTTTCACCTTGTGTGTCCTGGTAAGACCTTTGAGATTTTCTGAACCACATTTTCCCACTACCTTTCTGACTCTTGGGAAAGGGTCTGGTAGGAGTGGAAAAATGCACTCCAATGGCAGACAAGGTCTTGCCTTCTTGTTCACACCTGGTGAGCGTTTTTTCACTTTCGGTCTGAAAAGAGATGAACCATCAAAAAGGGCATTGATAAAGGAAGACCTGAAGGGTTCCATGAAATCGCAAAGGTACATCCAGGCCTGCCTCCTAACAAAGATACCTGAGCCTGCTGCCCTACTCGTTCCCATCTGTAGCATAAGAAATGACTTGCATGGATGCATTCACAACTGAATTTAAGGTGGCGAGCTGAGCACCGATTTTATTTGCCGCCATATCAGCTATGGCCCTTGGAGGGAGTCTGATAATTCTTTAATCAGGTCTCTCTGTAATCTAGTGAAGTGGATGAGATAATTCAGAGACCGCAAGAAAAAGGTTGCTGATGAGAAAACATACATATCCATCATCCTAGAGTCTTTATTAAAAGGATGGACAGAGGAACTTGTTTCAGAAAGTTCCTTTTTAGTGGCTGCCACCACGACCATGGCAACAACTGCTACGCCCTTTGATAAAAAGCTTCTCTTTTGGGGCAGTTATGTATTTATTTGGCCTTCTAGAGTAGGATCTATAGTGTCTGGGGTCTCCCAAGCCTTCCGTGAGATTAGTTCTACGAGCTCGAAAGGAGGAGTTACCCAAGAAGTTGATTGGCAAGACAAAAAGGCCTTCAGGAAAACAGACTCCTTGGCAAAAGGAGTGGAGGGCTGCCAATCACCTTTCTGTTTTAAGATTTCTAGGATGTCTCCAAAAGAGACATATTCAGGAGGTGATCATGGGGACTCTTCTGTTTCACTGAGGTCAGTATCAGATGTGATGGACTCTTCCGCGGAGTCAAGAGGATTCCTCTTGCATGTTTCTTTCAAGGGACTTCCTCAGTGGGATACTCTGGAGTGTTTTTAGAAGAGTGTGTGGTACCCTGAGGGACATCCTGAGACCTATTGTCTCTGTGGACCTGTGGAGAGGGCACGTTAGAAGAGAGACACCTGGGTTGAAGAGGGAGGAAAACCCGAAGGAGACTGTCAGACTGAAGTAATCAAAGCCCTCCTCATCTATTCAAAGGCAGATTCTCCCCGTTCTGAGGAACTCCAGGATCCAACAAACAAGTTGTTGGAGCTGAAGGAATCTCCAGAGCAGAACAGAGTAGCACCAAAGCAGAGGTAGGAGCTGAACTCAGCTGTGTCAAAGCCCCCAGAGGCATAGTCGGATCCAATGAGATCCGAAAAGTCTTCCTGGACCCAGCAGAGGAGTGTCTGCTCCTAGAGGTCTCCTGGTCCAAAGGCATAGAGACGCTTGGGGCAGGTATCAGATCTGAGGAAGGTATGAATCATGGACCAGACACCCACGCAACCTGGATATTGGAATCTTCCAGCTCCAAAGCAGGGGGACGGATCAGAGGTGGAAGGAGTCTGATCAGATTCCTTTGGGCTCAGCTCGACCAGTAGTTTGGCCAAAGCTGGTGTCTTCAAGAGCCTCTCTACGACCCTATCCACATCTTCACTAGATAAACTCTTGGTAGACCTAGAGGACATGGTAGGTGACCTTGATCTGGCTAGAAGTGAAGAAGGGAGTCAAGAAGAAACCTTTTCAATACAGGGAGATCGGCTTCCTATGTTTCTGCTCCGATAAAAGAATAGGCGCCGATGAAACTCCCTGCTCCGAGGAATTCTTAGAACTAGAAGGAGAAGTCTGCTCCAATACAGCTTTTGGATCTGATAATTTTGGAGCCTTCTGCTTCAGCTCCGATGAGGATCTAGACTCTGACAAAGGTCTTTTCGCAGGTGTTTGTCAGATTCATGAGATACAACGACTTCAAGAGGCCTTTCAGAATAAGATAATTTTTTTCATTCTGTTAATGCCTGTTGATTAAATTATGGCAAATAGAACAAGACTCCTGCAAATAAAGAATCCCCAGGCAATACACACATAGAATATGTGAATCGCTAAAGGGCATCTTTTTCACACATTTTTTGAAGCCCAAGGGCTTACTATTCTGCTTTTTTGACATGACTAAGAGAAAAAAAAAGTAGATGAGACAAGGAGAGCCAATCACTCTCAGTCTCACACAGAAAGTCCTCTAACTTAAATGGATTAAAGAGCCCACAGAGGCAGTAAAATAGTTCATAGGCTGGTTCTAGTCTATCGGCCCTAGGGCCTATACAAGCCTAGCCATAACAATTCCCTGGCTATTTCTTCCCACACTATTTACTTCCCTGGACCCCTGTCTAGAAGGGCAACTGACGTGATCCCCGGAGTGAATTTCCTTTCTCCCAGCCAATCATCAAGGTTCCTTTTGAAGACGACCAAAGAGGCATTCTGCTCGACATGTATGGGCAGTCTATTCCAGAGTCTGAGGAGTCTCTGGGTCAGGAACCTATCCCTCCAGCATGTTTTGTTTATTGTGATGACAATGTTTAGATCCCTGGAGAATGTGGCTCCGAAGGACTGGGATTTCTTTAAGTGTAGCATGTCCAACAGCTCTGGGTTTGACATGGCCTTGTATGTTAAGCAGAGATCGCCTCTGAGTAGACGATATGTGACAAGAGTATAGCTGGAGGTTTTTTAAGGCGGTCAGCATAGGGCATCTGCTTTAGGCCTGTGATTCTTTTAGTGAGGTATTTCTGCGGCCTTTCCAGTTGTTGCAGATGTCTTGAAGGTACATACCAAATGGGGCGTTGTATTCTATAATGGGTCTAATGAGAGATGAGTACAGTGGGACAATGACCTCCTTTTGTCTGGATGAAAAGCCCTTAGTGATGAGGTGTGCCACACAGAAGGATTTCCTGACTGTTGTGGCAATGTGGTTATCGAAGGTGAGACCACTGTCCACCCGTGTCCCTAAGTCTCTTATCACACTTTTGGTGTTTAGTGTACTGCCACCTATGTGGTAATTCACGGGTAAATGTTTTTTTCCCCAAAGGGGATAACTATACATTTCTTGGCATTGAGCTTGAGCCCATGGCTCTAGCACCAAGCATCTGTTTCTGTAAAGCCCTTTTGTAGAGTATCCACATCATTTGGGGATTCAATAATGGCTCCCAGTTAGCAGTCATTTGCAAATTTTGTTAGCCAGAGTCCCTTAGTGTTGGCCTGTACTTCAGAGAAGTAGATGCCAAACAAGAGCGGTCTCAGGACTGAACCCTGAGGTACTCCACTTGTCACTTGTCTGGAGCTGTATTTAGATTCAGCCACTTTTACAGTGTGGGTTCTGTCAGTAAGCCAGTTGGCAACCCATCGAGTGATGTAGGGATTAATACCCAGCTTATTAAGTTTATCTATGATTCCAGAGTGGGGGATGGTGTTAAAGGCCTTGGCGATTTCCAGATAGCTTGTGTGGACTGGCTTACCCTCATCCACGGCACTGGAGACTGATTCAAAGAAGTCAATCAGGTTCAGGAGACAAGATCGGCCCTTCACGAACCCAAACTGGGTGGGGTCCAGTGTTTGAAGGTTGCCAATGTCTTTGTTTATAAGTTCCATGATAATATGTTCCATGGCCTTGCAGATCAGGCTTGTCAGACTGATGGGGCAGTAGTTCCCGGGATCCAAAGTGGATCTCCCTTTGTGGAGTGGGATAACTGTAGCTGTGCACCACTCAGTGGGCACGAAGCCCGAGGTGAGGGTATGACTAAACATGACACTTAGGTGAGGTGCCAGTTCATTTTGTAGTTCGTAGTACACAGCCCGGGATGTCATCTGGTCCCATGGATGCTGTATTCTTAGCTTTGGAGAGTGAATTTTTTACCTGTGAGGCCATTATAAACGGAATATGGCAATATTCTGGTATTGAGATGGGCCATTTAGGGGGTGAGAGGGAGGGAGGTGAAGTTGGTACTGAATCGATCTGCCAGGACATTTGCAAATATCCTTGGGATGAGTATATTTAATGCCATTCTGTTGTAGTTCAGAGCAGATCTGAGCATTGCCATTTAGATTCTTGACATAGTTATAGAATGCCTTGTGGTTGTCTTTGGAATCTTTGGCAATTTTATTTTCGTAACTAGCTTTGGAGGATTTTATGAGGAATCTCAGCTTCTTACTGAGGCTGGTAAGGGAGTTTTTGCATCCTGGAATTTTCCTCTTTTCTGCAACAGTTTCTTCCTTTTGTTATAAAGTTTGTTTATGGCAGGGGACCACCAGATTGGCTTCCTTTTTTTGGAGGAGAGCATCTTGGTTCTATTTGGAATGGCACGATTCATGCAGGAATGGATGTGCTCATACAGTGCCTTAGGGTAGGATTCAGCAGTCGAATTTTCAGTTCTCGTCTGCATGGGTGTCATGAAGTTTGTCACTTCTGACTCGAGAATCATGAAGTTGGCTTTGGAGAAGTTTTTTTATGGAGGATTCCTTACTGGAGGGGGGTGGGATGTGGATGTTAAGGGTGATTAGCTTATGATCTGACCTGACCAACAAGGGGGTGACCACAGGTGTGGAGCATCGATTTCCCATGTTGGTAATGACCAGGTCTAGGATACTGGAGCCCCTGGTGGGACTATGGATTAGTTGATCCACGGCATTGGAATTTATGAATTCCAAGAACCGCTGGTCTAAGGTGTTGGTACATGAATAGTTTTTCCAGTTAATGGCAGGGTAGTTGAAATCACACAGTATTAGGGTGTTTGGTTGTATTTTAATATTTTCCAGTATGTTTAGAAAGGTGTAGTGAGAATCTTGGGGCATGGTGGGGGCTCTGTAGCAAGCTACAATTTAGATTGCAGTCTTACCTAGTGTTAGTTGCACCTGGAGAATTTCAGATGCATTGTGTTGGGCAACTAGCCTGGTGGTGTGAATATCCTTGGTGAATATGGACACTCCTCCACCTTTAGTGTTTCGATCCTGGTTTGGTGGCTGAAAAGTGTGGTAAGAGTTGTAGCCTGGTATTGCAGGGGTGCTCTCTGGAGCCGTGAACCAGGTTTCAGTTAATGCACAGATATCGATGTTTACTATTTATAGGAGTGCCTCGAGAGAGTGCATTTTGAGGTTTAGATTTCTTGCATTGAGTAGCATTACCTTCAGATTTTGCATGCTTGTACCTGTTACGGTGGTGGTTTTGTCCTTTGAACTTTGCCTAAAAAAGGCGCTATAGGGGTAGCAACAGCCTTAGCCAGTAACCTGAATCCCAGGGGCAACAGGTGCAGACGATCTCTGGAAAAGCATCGTGGTCTGTCGATCATGTCGTCCCCAGGCAGATATATACTGGATCCCCCTCTGAATGACACCAGAAGCTTAGCCAATTGTTGAAGTCAATCATTTTGTCCTTAGATTATGGTATTATTCTGGGTGAAGGCAGGATGCTACTCAAGGCTAGGGTCATACCTGCCTGAGCCACATGATCTGAGAGCTCTTCCATGTATCTTTTCATGTAGTAAATACACCTATATCTATATATATCTATATATCTATATCTATATCTATATATATCTATATATCTATATATCTATATATATATATATATATATATATATATATATATATTTTTTTTTTTAATTAACAAGAGAAAAAGGGTTGTGGGAAGAAGGAATGCCCTCTAATTAAAAAAGATGTTCCTAAGACACCCTCTAACTAAAACAGACTTAAAAAAAGACAGAATAGGGTAAAGAAGTAGTTTGCGACTAAGCTATCAAAGAGAGATAAAGAATAACATGAAATATGAAATACTACCATTTATAAAATGTAGAAAAAAATACTTTTGCACTTAACTCACAGCAATGCTGTTAAACCTCTTTGCTGAGTAGCAAACAAGATCTGGGGTAATTTGGGAAGTTGCATTATGGGTAAAGGAACAGAGCCCACGAGCTTTGATGAAGACCTCAAGCTGGAGAAATGGCCGAGATGAATCTGACAGATCGGATCCGACCCACCAGTGAGAATAAAGGCGAGAGTAACATCATATTTAATGTTCTCCCCAACCTCATGTAAAAATTGGAAAAAGGGAATTGATGAAAAGGACGTTGATGATATTGCACTGTTCATTTCAAAAAGACAGGAGCATCTTAAAAAAAAATTGCATCGTTTTTGCTAGCATCAGTATTTACCATCATGTATGCTCTTTTTATGGCTTCTGAGTCTATAGTAAGATGTGCGATACCATTCTGTAAACCCTGTTATAGAGTCACTACTGTCAAGGCAGTAGAATTCATTCTAGATTGAAAAGGATGGTTACCCTTCTCTATGACCTCTTCTTGCAGACCAATCATTATTACATCAGTAGGTCTCAGCTTCTGAGGGCTTCCTAACTACCATTTTGTATAATGGCCATATTTTTATAGCTTCTGCTACTTACATTGTATTAAAAAGATTTTCATTTTTCATGTCCTGAAAATCGGCACAAACTGCTTTACATGCAATCCCCAAGGCTCTTATAGTGATATTAAATCCTCCACTCTGTGACTTATCTCAAACTATATTACGTACACAGAGCCTTTAATTCCAAGCATTTCCTTTACTTCATGGTTTAACTTTCTCCAATAGCCTCTAAGCTGATCTGAAATGTATGAAGACATTCCTGGTTGAGTGTGGTTGTCTTCATTATACATTTTTTCCTATTTCAGAAAAAAAAATGCCAGTGGACACAGTGTAAAATTTCATTTTCAAAATTTTAAATCAATGAAATGAAATTAAAAAAAAGTAGTCTCTTTACTTCCAATGCTGTCTTCCACTAGGCAAATCAATACAAGGAGAAAACTAAACAATTTTCTAAACTATAACGATCAAAGTCATTGAGGCATTTTTAATGAAAATAACTCAAGTCAAAATTTTAACCTCTGTTCTTATAAATGTTTGCTGCTGACAAAACTAACCTACCCTGAAAAATTCACTTACCCAGGCAAAAGAAAAGTGCCATTAAAAACAAAATACAGTCAAAACTCCTTCTTATCATAGCCATCATTGAAGTACTGTGCAATACTGACCTGCAGCTTTCCCCAAAGTCTGCATTTAAAACAGCCAACACAATCCATTATTCTTGAAATGTTCCGGAAATGCTGTCTGAAATCTGCCTGCAAGGACATAATAAATGTTGAGTATTGTTGCAGTGATGTTTTAAAAACAATCACGCACTCTACGTGTACATCTAATCTGCATTCTGACAATAGGTCAACACAGTGTTAAGCTCCTGCTTAATATTTCCATTAGTTTTTAAAGGCTATACGGTAATGACTACCACATATAACTGGTTTTGACAAAGACCATAATTACTACCATGCATTTAAAATGTACACCTACTTCATAATTTTAAAAATTATGCCTATTATTTATGGTACTAAGGGAAAAACGATACATTTTTTCCAGTTGCAAGAAGCTTTACTGCACTTTTAGCAAATATTCAACATCTACTCAGAGTTGATACTAGTGCCCAAAATTGTTAAGATACCGAGAAAAGACAATTTTAATTCAATAAAACAAATCTGTGCTCCAAATACCAACAGGTAATTGTAGACAAAAGATACTACTATACCTTTAACTTAGAAGCTTCTTTTCTATCCCCTGTAAATAATGAATTTTCATTGAAGTGCAATGGAAAAGACCTAGAAAAAACAAACATTAATTTTTAGTGGATTTAGACTCACAGCTTAAGACATTATTGTTAATTACATAATGATGCAGCTTGTAGTGAATTTATACATCTCTCACAAAGCAGGCCAATTACCAAGCTTTGGACATTGTGCAGTTACAGTGGTAGTTCTAAGACTTAATGATCCACAACTGCCTGAACACAGCTTAGTGAACTGTGACAGTCAATGTGGAGCAAGCCATATGCATTCAATATATATGCAAGAAAAGCAAGTGATTTTTTGCAAATAACACTATTAAGAAAAAAACAGAAAAACAACAGATTAACTAAAAGGGGCCTTCAATGGTTCAATGGCAGAAGACTAAAACTTTGTTGAAAACCATGATTGCCTCTTTTCTGTAAAGGCACAAATTCATTTGTGTCCTACTCAAGTAGACAGGGCTCCATCCCTTACTCCTTTGAACTTAATATAATCAACTTTTAGGTTGCTGCACCTTGACAAAGGTAAATCCAGAGTTCAGCTATGTCAATCAAGGAAGGCATACTTAAAATCAAGATCTCAGCTTCCAGTGCCATGTAGAAATAATAAAAAAATCTCAAGTCAATATTAAGGGGTAAGAAAATCTCTCACTTTCTTTCTTCTGAAGGTAAAACAGCTACTGGTAAAGGAGTACTCCTTGTCCAACTAGAATATAACTACTGCTTAACTGCCTCTGCCTCTAAAAAAGCCTATTATCTCTATAAACTGCCTCCAGCAACATCTGTAGGTTCATCACTCCCACCCCTAAAACACTAAACTACTGCCATGTGCTAGCAAAAGCTAAACAGCTTTCAATATTTCTGAGAACAAAACTATTCTCTTATTTATAAATTCTTCAGTCTGGAATTCTTCCTATTCTTCACAGTCTCACACTGCATGTCTCAAGACTAGAAGCTTAGATCTCTTCCATCCTCAATATCTTCTCTTCAAACACCCTAAAACCAAACTTCACTGTACAGACCACAAGATTTCAGTGATAGCATCCTAAACCTGTGACTCCCTTTCAGCATACTTCACATTACACCCTTTGCAAACTTTCAAGCTAACTCTAAAGAGTGTTTATGTAAAGAAAGCCACCTGCAAATGCTATCACCACCAAGGAATAACTTACCATCACCTAAACACACAACCTCAACCTTTTCTGTATCAGTTGTTGTATACATTGCTAAAATTCTTTAAACCATAGATTGATCACAGAACACACATTAAAATTTCATTATTAGAGAGATCAGTTTTATCCTGTAAGTATATTCTGTGGTTATTTTGTTTGTGTTCATCATAACAGTACACATTATTTTATGACGCAACAGTGACTGTATTTCTAAACGCTGTAAACAAAGACAATCTCGTTTTTCCACTTCTGTATAGTTATTTTCCTGGCTACTGTTACTATGCTACAAAGTGGGAAATGGAACTTGTGTAAACATCTAGGAAATGGAGTATCAAACACCAAAAGTTTAGTTAATATGAATTTATCAAACCACAATGCTAGCAGGAAATACTGACATTTTCTCAAAAAAGATTGTAGAAAGTACAGCTGTGTAAATTACACTTACCCATAACAGTAGATGTTCAAATCTACGTATGGGTTATATACTGCCAAGGACACAGCACCCGACCAACTTCCAAAAGCTCTAACCCCCTTCTACACAGTCACTCTGATTGCCTATAGGCTAATCCCTTTTGAAGAAAACTGTAAAAGCAGCCAGAGCGACTAAAATCTTCAAGACTTTCTCACCCCAAAGAAGAGAAAAATAGGGTGACTCATCCTGAACTAGCAACAACTATATTAACCAAATCTACAAACCACTACCAACAACTACAGCAATAAAGTCAGAATCCACAGCAGCTGTATACAGCAAAGGGGTGGTGGGTGTGTCCGGCTACTGCAGCAGTGAAGAACTCAAACAACTAATGTTATTGGCAAGTGTAACATATACACCTGTACTACTTTCAATATTCTCACTACTGCATTAGCCTATCTGTAGGTTAAGAAAGCTTACCTAAACTGGGAGGACAAGGATCCAGGAGCCCTTGGAAGATAACCCTTGCAAAGCCTGCAGTGGTCCCAGAGAAGGTATCCAGTTCATACTGCTTTGGAAAAGTATGGATAGAGAACCAAGCTTCTGACTCAAGAATGCTTCTACAGTCCAACCCTTTCCAATATGCCACCAAGGAAGCTAAAGCCCTAGTAGAATGGGCCCTAAACCTGCCTGGAATAGTTCTGCCTTGGTAAGAGTAATAAAATACAGCAGCTGAAGACAACCATCTTGAAAGAGTGTGTTCAGACATGGGTTAACCTTTTTTAGCCCCAGAATAGGAAATAAATAGCTGGTTAGCTTTCCTGAATGACTTGGTTCTGTCAGTGTAGTACCTGAGCTGCCTACGTACATCTAAACTATTAAGAACATTTTCTCCATTGTTTTTTAGAATCTCGACAAAAAAATAAAAAACTGGGAGACTGATAACTACATTCAATGTGAACTCTGAGATAACCTTCAGAATGAATAAGGCGCTAGTCCGCAGAATGACCTTATCTCAATGGAAAACCAGATAAGGTTATCTCACCATGAGAGTTTACAACTCAAATCCTCATCTTGCAGATGCCAGAGAAACAAGCAGAATGTTTTTTTCAAGTAATGGGCCTCATCCAGAGTGGCAGGTTCAAAAAGTGCCAAGGTCAATTTCTCTAGCACAAAATTGAGACCCCCACAATGGAGGTATTTGTTTGCGTGAGGGTCTCAAGTGCAACATCCCTTTCAGAAACTGACAAACTGATAAGGTGGTAGCTGAGGTACTGCTGCTTAGGGTAGGGGGTTAACTTGAGTAGTAAATACTGCTCTAAGTTGGAGTTTTCAACTCCAGGCGGGATGCAAGGTTTAATCCTTACATTATTTTCACTTGTTCATTGTTATATGTATATAGTTTTGACATCCACAATATATTTTGTACACTCATTGTCACTACAAACAAAATTGAATCCTATACAAAATCCCATAAGAGATTTAATAAATACGGCTATGTTTAAAGGTACACCTAAAAGAGGAGATGTAACATTATTTATCTTGTTATTTCGATCATAAGATTCTTGAGTTTTAAAAATGCCAAATGACATCTTTAAAAGGAATTTCTTTAAACATTAATGGATTGAATAATCCGTGTAAAAGGGCAAGCCTAACAAGACACATTAATCTACACAAGGCCAATCTAGTCTTCCTGCAAGAAACCCATCTCTTGAAAAAAGATATTGATAAACTAGCCACTAATAAGTATACAGTATTGGTTAGTTCAGAGCACACTCAGAAAAAAAGAGGAGTGGCTATTTTATGGAATAAAAGTATGCCCATTCCTAAAACCATTAAGTCTTATCAGGATGACAAAGGAATGTTTTGTATGGTTACAATACAAATTAATGGGAAGACTTACACTTTAATTAATGTATATTGGATACCTGGAATTGGTATTAATACAGTGAAACATCATATTGATAAGATCATATCATTCTCTGTAGGGGATATTATTTTAGCTGGTGATTTTAATTGTATACTACATGAAAGTGATACTACCACTATAAAGAAAAGAAGAATTACATCTAATGCAAAACATTTAAATGATTTTGCTAATTCTTATCATTTGAATGATATTAATAATCAGATAGAGTCAAAATCATTACCATACACCTTTTTTTTCTAACAGATACAAAACTTATTCAAAAATAGATAGGGTCTTTATTTCTAACCAGATGGTAACAGATTTAATTAATTCCAAAATCATTTCATGTCCTATATCTGATCATAACTCAATTGTTTTTGAATTCATGATAAAAAATACTCATAATGTTCAGATCAAAAGGATACCAGCATACTTAGCTCAGCTAAAAGACTATAAAGAATATATACTTTCAGAAGTACAACATTTTCTAGACATAAATAATACTCCTGAAGTCTCCATTGTCTATGTTTGGGATGCCTTAAAATCATATCTATATGGACAAAGTATCAGATGGTATATTAACAAAAGGAAATCTTGGGATAAGGAATTGTTAGATATTCAAAGTAAACTAGACTCTTATAAACATAATAATAAAGAAAATATTATGGACAAGAAAGTTATTGAAGAAATAAACAAACTAAATGAGAAATACAAAGAAATTTTAACTCAAAGTTAAAATAACTTTAGAGAAATACAAGTTTTGTCTTATTCAATAAGCCCCAAATACTTACATAGACTTAAAAATAAAACAAAAGATTGAAAAACAAAACCATATCAAAGAAATCTTTTCTCTAAGGAAAAGAAGAATGTTTCTAGTATACCAGAAATACTGGATGAATTTAGAAATCACTTTCACAAGATTAACCATAACAACATTAACATGGAACCTAAAGATAAAATAAAGGAGTTTATAACCACAAACATGAATAAAAGCTTAATAAACAACAGATTAAACTATTGGACAAGAGTATTTCATATACAGAAGTTATTACACAAATAAATAAGCTTAAATCAAACAAAGCACCGGTAATGATGGTATTATACCAGAGATATATAAAATCCTTTCTAAAACTACATATTCATTAATACATAAGGTTTTTATTCTGGCCCAAACTGAGTTAATAACCCCCATCTTGGCAATATACATTTATTTCACCAATTTTAAAACCTAATAAAGATCCAACTAGATGTTCTTCATATCGACCCATCTCATTACTTAATGTTGATTATAAAATGTTTATGAGTATTTTTGCTGATAGATTGAAGACAATTATCCCGGCATTATAGACATAGATCAGACGGGCTTCATTGTAAATAGAAATACTTTTGATAATATAAGAAGAACTTTAACATTAATTGATTTTGCAAATAGGAAAAAGAAAGATTTAACACTTATTAGTCTTGATATAGGTTCAGCATTTGATTCAGTAAGTTGGGACTATCTGTTTACCTTACTGAAATGCACAAATTCTCTGATGCATTTGTAAATTTAATTGAGCATTTATACAAAGGAACGCTGGCTTATATTAAGGTAGGAACATGTGTTTCACAAAAAATACCCATTCTTAAAGGTACAAAGCAAGGATGTCCACTTTCTCCACTATTATTCACTTTAGTAATGGAGCCTTGGGCTAATTTGATTAGAAACAGTACTGACATAGAGGGTTTTGAAATAGAAGAAAATACATCATCAAAAATTCAACTTTTTGCAGATGATGTTCTAATTACATCAGCAGGATCTAATTCTTCTATGTAGTCTTTATTTGATAAAATGATGAATTTTAAAAGTATTTCTGGTTTAATATTCAATGAAGAAAAAACTAAAATACTACCTATATATGCACGAAAAAATACTCTCATTAGTGATTTTACTAAATATGTACCCAACTCAGGTCAGATAACTTATTTAGGTATAATACTATCTAAAGATATTAAATCTATTATATATAATAACTATAATACCTGTTTTCTTAATATACAAAATCTTTTAATACCTGAAATAATATGTTTTTACTATGGAGGAGAGACTTACAATTATTAAAATGATAATATTCCCCAAGATTTTATACTTAATACAATCAATAATACTTTCACCTACAAAATAACTATCAAGAAACTGAATACACTAATGTTAAATTTCTTATGGGCACCTAATAGACCTAGGATTGCATTAAAGAAACATACTAATAGCTGGTCTCAAGGGGTATTTCTTTTCCAGACTTTAATTTATATATTATCTCTTCTATTATAAAAGTTATTACTTTATTAATAGATCGGTCATATGTCATAAAATGGAAAGATTATTGGGAGCTAATTAGTATGCACTTCATGAAAATCTCCTTAACACATAAAAATATGATTATAAATAACTCCATGTTGTGGTTGCTAAAGGAATTTTGTACTTCACCTATTACACCTAAACATATGGTCTGTTACCCATTAAATATTATTATTAGTTATCGTAACTTTATATTCATGCACTCTAAGTATAGGGAATGGAATTTTATTGTATTCCCTATAATTTATACTCAGGGTATGCTTATGTCATCTACTTCTGAAGGAGCTCATTTAGCTATAGATAATAATCTAAAGTACTGGTATCAGCTGATATCTGATAATAAAGTTAAAAATCTAGATTTCTTAAAACAAGAATATGATCTAAGAGAAACTTGCTGGTTAGAGGTTCAGATCTTTAGACAACATCTCATTGATAGAATAGATCTAATGTCTATAACAGTTAAAGAATCTATTCCAAAACTGATTGATTACTTGATAATAAATTTACAGCATAAAGTTTCTGATAAAGGTAAACTTTCATATATACATAAAATTATCAGACAAGAAACTTTTTACAATGTAGATTCATACTGGAATTATTTCACCTCTATTAATGGGGACCCACCAACTCAACAAGATAAACAATATATATTGGAATCTGCTTATAGAACTACATCTTCCATTGTCTGGAGACTTTATACATGGAAATTTTTACATAGATCTTTTATACACCTTTGATGATGAATAAAATTAATAATAAAGATAATCTATGTAAGAGATGTAATGTAGAAATTAATGCTGACTGGGCTCATATGTTTTATGACTGTATGAAGTTGAAAGAATACTGGAAGTAAATTAATGAATTTTTGCAGGCTCTTTTTACAGATAATTTCATTATTTCTAAGTCTCTTATATTATTCAACACACCTGTACCTCAATGTGTTAAAAAGATTATGCTTCCCTTGTTATGGTCTATCCTAGCAGTGGCTAGGAAAATAATAACTAGAAATTGGATTTCAGATACACCTCCTTCGTTCAATGAATTTAAAATGTTATGAATATAATGTGTCATATGGAAATAAGCACAATTAGAATGAGAACAACTAGAAAAACATCACATTTTATTTTATGGGATAATTTACAAAATTTGTTAAAAAAATTCTAATTTCAATAGCACATTATTTTAGTTTAATTAATTGATCTGATTGTAGTGGATGTCTTTGTAAATACTTTAGTTGTTTTGTTGAATATTATAATAATACCTATTTTTAATTATTTGTATAAAATTGTTATGATATTTCTCTTATATGTTAAAACAATAAACTTGTTTTGAAAAAAAAAAAGAAACTGACAAACTGGAAAAGGTGGGGGAAGGGGAATTCATGGGCAGATAAGTTACAATGGCCACAAGATGCACTTTGATAGAGGCATATGAAAGACCAGAGGATAGTAACTCACACAAATACTTCAGTACCAGGGAGGTGCATACTCCCTAATAGGACCCTGGTTACTGGGTAGGCACCAACTGGAAAGTTGTTTCCATTTGCTAATATACGACTTTCTAGTAGGGTTTATTGCCTCCTTTAGTACCTGTTGCAAGTCCTCATGAAAAAGGTGTTTAAAAGTAATCTAAGTTGTATCTTCCAGGCAAGTCAGCTGCAGTTGCTTGATGTCAGGGTGTATCTAACTCCCCCTGTCATGTGAGAGAAGATCCAGCCTTTGAGGACGCTTGTGGTAAAAGCCCATGGTCAGTTCCATATGAAAGGAGAACAAATTTTATTTTGTCCAAAAGGGAGTCAGCACAATGACTTTTGTAAATCTTTCTGAAACTTCAGAAGTACCTTGAAAATCAATGGAAAGGGGGGAAAAGAAAATAGGAACATCTCTGACCAAAGGAACGAAAAAGCATGTGTTCTATGTGCTTGGTTGCAAGGATTTATCCAACAGAATTTATCTAGTTTTCTGCTTTGAAAGGGGGCAAACAGATCTATATGAGGTGATTCCCACATCTGGATCAATTCCTGGAATACCTCTGAAGTGAGCTTCCACTCATAAGGATCTGTCCAGCATCTGCTGAGTTTGTCTACCACTATGTTTTGCTCTGACTGTATGTAAGAAGCCTGAAGGATAAGGGTGAGCAGAACAGCTAACTCCCACACAATCACTGCCAATTGGCACAGAGGATATGACCTGATGCCCTACTGATGAAGAGCTTTTACAGCCTGAATTATAATCAGCATTTCTTTGTCATTTATGTGCTTTGATCAGTACAAATTGTCTCACAGACCTTGTATTTTTTTCTCCCATAGAAACTGCACCTCAAGTGAAATCTGAGGAGTCAGTCAGGGCAAATTGTTCTGGGATAGGTACAGAAAAAGGGAGTCATATTGACAGCCATTTCATTTTTCTTTTGAGAATCAGGAGCATTATAGGCAGCTTTAAAAGCCTCCTGCAACGCTGGCAAAACAGGAGAAATGGGTGCAGAGTTAGGGACTTCTTATACAAGCAAATTATACTATCTGCCCAACTCAGGGGGAAAATTTGTCTGTTCCCATGAAAATAAATTCCGTAACCTGGAAACAGTCTCGGAAAATGAGAAAGCTTCTATAGGCTTCCACCAAGCTGGTGAATCAGAGTCTTGGGCTATAGAAACCCGAGGTGAGATAACACTGTCTCTGCCAATATCAGAATCAGAAAGGCATCCTCTTCCTTTCTTCCTTTGAAGAAGCAGCACCCGTATTAGGAAAGAAATATAGTACCCAGAATTGAATGCCTGCAGAGAGAAAAAAAAAACTCCTTGACATGGCAGTAACATCATTTCATAAACAGATACCATCTCCATAGTTTCAATGTGATTCATTTTCAGTTTCTTTTTTCTAAGTGATGGGTGAGTGGTCAGGGGACAGCACATCATCCCGAACAAAAGGTCTTTTTCTCCTGGGCACTTCAAGAAAATACTCTCAAAAGTGCCTCCAGTACCCAAAATGGTTTGTTCTCCCATGCCCAAGCAGAGCACTGGAAAAGCCAAAGATAACATATCTACCCTCTGACCCATAGTGGCTGGTGAGGCAACACTAGAAGGATTTGAGGAAACAAGTAAGTGATCTGAGGAAGTGGCCACTGCAGAGTCATCCACCATTGGCTGAGATATAGTAAGAGGCCGCACAAGCTGCAGAAGCTCTTATAGGAGGTTACTAGGCTACTGGTCCTGAGGCCCTTATAAGCCTAGCCAAGAGTTTAGCCCATGTTTAGACATATCAGCATCCAATGCTTCTGTCCAGCAGGGACATGTGTGGATTCCCAGGGGTATATTTTCTGTTTCCCATCCCGTTATCCAGGTTGTGCTTAAAAAGGGGTAAAGAGGTACTCTGCTTGATATGGAGAGGGAGTCTATTTCATAGATGTGGGCGTCTCTGGGACACAAATCTGTCCCAACAGGTCTTGTTGATGTCAGAGACCAGGTTGAGGCCGTGCATGTGGGTTACTCGAGTAGAGCTTGACTTGAGGATACGCAGCAGTCCCATCAAGGTGGGTTCCATGATCGCCTTGTATGCCAGGCCGAGGTCACCTCTGAGGAGTCTGTATGAAACTGAGTAGAGGGATAGGGCTTTTAGCCTGAGTATGGTAGAGGTCTGAGGCCCTGGATTCTCCTGGTGAGGAACCTCTGTGGTCTCTCCAGCTGCTGCATGTGCTTTGTGAGGTACATGCTGAAAGAGGTACTGTACTCAATAATGGGCCTTATAAGGGAAGAATACAGGGATGTTATGACCTCCTTGTCCCTGGATGAGATACTCTTAATTGTGAGGTGAGCCATGTAAAAGGCTTTCTGTACAACAGTAGCAACATGGTGGTCAAGATTGTTTTCAACCTGGGTGCCCAAATTCCTCTTGGCTGATTGCATGCTTATGACGTTGTTATTAATGTGATAAATTTGTGGGGATGTCACTCTCCCCAAATGGGATGATGATGCATTTATTGGTACTCAGGTTGAGGCCATGTTTCTGGCACCAGTCATTTGTCTGAGTGAGACCCTCTTGGAGGATATCCACATCACTAGGGGAATTGATGACAGCACCCAGCTTGCAGTCATCTGCAAACTTGGTCAGCCATAGCCCACTGGTTTTGGCCTGCACCTCAGAAAAGTATATCCCTAATAACAGAGGCCCCAAGACCGAACCCTGGGGTATGCCACTTGTTATGAGTCTACTACTTGAAATGGCTTCCCCTATTTTGACTATGTGGGTTCTATCGTGAGCCAGTTTGCTACCCATCTGGTAACATAACTATTCGAGAGAGCTGATCTATTATGCCCGAGTGGGGAATAGTCTCAAAGGCTTTGGCCAGGTCAAGGTAGGTGGTGTGCACAGTCTTCCCCTTGCCCATGGCTTTGGTGACTGTCTCAAAGAAGTCGACCAAATTTAGCAGACATGATCCCAGACAGTTTGGCTTCGTCAAGGGGAGGTCAAGTGTTTGGAGGTTGCCAATGTCCCTGTTAATGAGGTCCATGATAATCCATTCCATGGCCTTGCAGATCAGGCTAGTTAGGCTGATGGGTCTATAATTTCCCGGATCGGTGGGCGTTCCACCTTTGTGTAAAGGGATGACAATGGCTGTCCTCCACTCAGCTGGGGTGAAGCCAGTACTCAGGCTTTTGTTGACTAGGGAGCCTAATGGTGCTGCAACTTCCTGCAAGAGTTCAAGTAGGATGGAGCCTGAGATGTTATTGGGTCCCATGGAGGCTGTATTGTTGCCTTTGAGAGAGCAGTGATGACCTGTTCCCTAGATATAAGGGGAAGGGGGAAGGTACTGGGGATGTCCTGATTTACTGATGGGGGGACAGAGGGGTACAGTTTTTGCTGCATCTGTCAGCCAGCAAGTTTGCTATATCTACGGCATTTGTATATGTGGTGTTCTTGACCACCAGATATGAACAGATGTGGTGCTTCCTTTGAGGTTGCAGACATGTGAGAACAAGGCCTTATGATTGTCTTTAGTAGATGTGGCCAATTTGGACTTGAAGTTTGCTTTGGCGGATTTCACTAGTGCTATTATTTGCTTGTTCAGGCTAAGGAGACATTGCTTCCAATTGGGCACCTGCTCCTTCTTGATCTTGGGCAGCAATTTTTTCCTTTTGTTATAGAGTTTATTTATTGCACATGTCCACCAGACCGGTTTACTCTTCCTTGTGGAGGATGATTTAGTCCTGTTGGGTATTCCTGTTTCCATGCATCTATATAAATGCTGGTATAGTGCTTTGGTGTAGTTTTGGATATTGCCAGTTCCTACAGAAGGGGAGGGGGCTGTGAAGCTGTTTATACCATCCCTCAGGAGTCTGTAATCAGCTTTGGAGAAATTTTTATGTCTGATCCTAGCTAGAGGGGACCGGGGGAGGGGGGGAGATGGTGACTTTGAAAGTGTCTGCTTTGTGGTCGGATCTTACCAGGGAGGATGATACTACAGGGATGCTGCAGTGGTTACTCATGCTGGTTAATACTAAGTGCAAGATATTATCACCCCTTGCAGGGGTATCGACTAGCTGTTCCAAGGCAATTGCATTGACAAAATCAAGGAATTTCTGGGCATTTGTGTTCTGGCATGAGTAGTTTTCATAGGTTCATAGGTTGGTACTAGGCTATCAGCCCTAGGGCCTATACAAGCCTAGCCATAACAATTCCCTGGCTATTTCTTCCCACATTATTTACTTTCCTGTCTTTCTTGTTTTTCCAATCTATGTTTGGGAAGTTAAAGTCACCCAGGATCAGGGTAAAGGGTTGAATCTTGATAGATTTGAACAGGTCCAAATAAACGGATTAGGCATCTTGAGTCAGATTGGGCCGGTAGCAAGCTATGATTTGAATAGGGGTCTTGTCAATGGTTAAAGTACAGTTGTGTACACCTACCATAAATGTAGATGTTCGAGTGTCTTCACTGTTGCAGTCATGACTGTAGGGTTCTCCCCTGCCAGCAGGCAGCCCTCGGTCAGCCAGAATCCCAAAGTCTGGGTCCGGCGTCGGCTGTTCAACCATGCTCCCTGACGTCAGAGCGCCAGGAGTACAAAGCTGACAGCCGACGCCATCTTCTCCAGTTTTTCTTGCCCCAGATGTCAGGAGTCCCAAAATGAAAAAGGCCCCATAACCTTTGCAAATACACCTCATAAGAAAGGTGAAAAAAAAAAAGGAAATACACAAAAGTAAAAATAAGAGGGGACAGGAGGGAGGGAAACCCAGACTGCAACAGTGAAGACACTCTAACATCTACATTTATAGTAGGTGTACACAACTGTACTATGTTCATCATGTTTCACTGTTGCAGTCATGACTGTAGGGTAGAATCCCAAAGCTGAAAGAAAGGGAGGTGGTCATAAAGAGGAAGGGGTGGCTAAAAGGCCCTGCAAGACTGCAGAGGCAAAGCCTGCCCTAGACTTAGAGTAGAGAAGTAGATTGTAGTGCTTAGAAAATGTATGCACTGAACTCCAAGTTGCAGCTTCCAAAATGTCCTTGGTAGGAACTCCCTGAGGAAGGCATAGAAGTGGCAGCAGCTCTGGTGGAATGAGTCCGTATACTCCCTGGGATTTTCTTTCTATGGTGAGAATAACAAAATCTGATTCCATGAGCAATCCATTCAGAAATGGTCTGTTTTGAAATGGCTTTACCTTGGGAACTTGAAGCATAAGAAACAAACAATTGTTCTGATTTTCTGATGTCCTTGGTTCTGTTCAGGTAAAAACGTAGCTGTCTGTGTACATCCAAGGAATGTAAGATCCTTTCCCCTTTATTTTGAGGAGTGGGGAAAAAGGTTGGCAAGTGTATAGTTTGATTTAAAGCCACTTTGGAAACCACCTTAAGCATGAAGGTAGGATTAGTCCTCAAAGATACCCTGTCTTGATGAAAAATAATATAAGGTTCCACAGCCATAAGAGCTTGTAACTAAAAAGGTTGGCAAGTGTATAGTTTGATTTAAAGCCACTTTGGAAACCACCTTAAGCATGAAGGTAGGATTAGTCCTCAAAGATACCCTGTCTTGATGAAAAATAATATAAGGTTCCACAGCCATAAGAGCTTGTAACTCTGAAACCCTCCTGGCAGAGGTTAGGGCTAACAGGATGGCTGTCTTCCAAGATAAAAACTTGATGTCAGAAGAAGCAGCAGGCTCAAAAGGAGGCAAGGTTAGTTTTTCCAAAACATAGTTGAGATCCCAAGCAGGAATAGGAGGAGATCTAGGAGGTCTTAAGTTCTTAGCTCCTCTGAGAAACTGTCGCATGAGCTGTTGGGAAAAGATGGGAGGGTCTGTATTATAATGAGCAGAAATAGCAGAGGCATGTATCTTAATGGAAGAGAAAGAGAGACCCTTATGTAAGAGATCTGTCAAGTAAAGTAAAATTAAAGTAATGTTGGGAAGAAGAGGATCAGAATCCTGAGCCTGCATCCAGGAACAAAATCTTTTCCATTTTCCTGCATAAGATTTTCTAGTGCTAGGATGTCTGGCTTCTAAAATGACATCCATAACCTGTTTGAGCAGTAAAGAAGAAATCAAAGGCCCTTGATTAACTAGGCTGCCAGGCTGAGAGTTCTGACGAGAGTGTAGAACCTGACCCTGATGTTGGGACAGAAGGTTCGGAGACTGAGGTAAAATCCAAGGGGGCTCCAGGCATAGGTTTTTTAGAGTTGGATACCAAAACTGCCGAGGCCAATTTGGAGCCAGCAAGATGATCATCTTGGGCTTGTCCTGTTTTATCTTCAATAAAACCCGTGGAAGAAGAGGAAGAGGCGGAAAGGCATATCCCGAGAGGTTCCTCCAACTGAATGACAGGGCGTCCACTTTCCAAGCTTCAATGTGGAAAATCCTGGTGCAAAAAGTCTGTAGCTGATGATTGAGATGGGATGCAAAGAGGTCTATGTGAGGACATCCCCAGACTGCTGTTATCATCCTGAATATTTTGGTGTCCAGCATCCACTCGTGTGGATCCGAAAGATTTCTGCTCAGACTGTCTGCCAGGAAGTTTTGTTTCCCTGGTAGAAACTGAGCTTGAAGATCCAGATTGCAAGATAGAGCTGTGTCCCATAGATCCCTGGCTAGTCTTCAAAGGGGGTAGGAATGAGATCCCCCTTGCTTGTTCATGTACCACATAACTGTGGTGTTGTCTGTCCGTATTAACAGTTGTCCTGGTTGTATAAGATTCCTGAAGGCCAATAGAGCTTTCTGAACGGCTAACATTTCCTTTAAATTGATATGCAGGTGCTTCTGATCCTTTGTCCAAAGGCCCTGCAAACAATTACCCTGAAAATGGGCTTCCCAAGCATAATCTGAGGCGTCCATGGTTAGAATCTGAGAGGCAGGAGGCAGACGGAAGGGCTTCCCTTTGTTTAGAGCACATGCCCTGGACCACCAAATAAATTCCTTTTGAAGGCAAGGAAGAACGGAGAACAGTATGTCTAAACTGTGGCAATGCTGAGACCATACACTTTTTAGGTACCACTGTATTTTCCTCATGTGTAGTCTTGCATATGGTACGAGAAGGATGCAGGAGGCCATGTAACCCAAAGCCTGCAGGAATTTCCTTGCAGATAGATGAGTTAAAGTTGCCAAGGTTCTGAAAGTTGAAGCCAGCTGTAACTGGTTTTCGGATGTCAGAAATGCCATCTGGGTTGTGGTGTTTAGAAGTGCACCCAGAAAAGTTATCTGTTGTGATGGTGTCAAATTTGACTTTTTTATGTTTACAGAGAATCCCAGGAACTTGAGGAGGTTCTGTACAAATACTAGATGCTGGAGTAAGACATCCTTGCTGTCTGCCTGAATTAGACAATCATCCAGATAAGGGTAAATTTGAATTCCCTTGAGTCTGCAGTAAGCTACTACTGGAGCCAGGCATTTGGTGGAAGACCCTGGGCGCAGTAGATAATCCAAAGGGCAGTGCAGAGAATTGAAAGTGCCTCGATCCGGCTTTGAACCTGAAGTATTTTCTGCGATCCTGCCTGATGGGAATGTGTAAATATGCCTCCTTTAAATCCAAAGTTACCATCCATGCATTTTTGGACAGCATTGGAAGTAGCTGCTGTAGAGTAAGCATCTTGAATTTTGGAATCTCTAGAAAGGTGTTCAAGACCGACAGATCCAGAATGGGTCTCCATGAGTTTTGCTTCCTTGGGACTAGAAAGAGCCTTGAATAAAACCCTTTTCCCATCTCTGAAAGAGGAACCAGTTCTATGGCATTCATAGCCAAAAGAGCTTCCACCTGGTTTAAGGCCTCCGTCCATTGATGTTTTGGAAGGTCTGGCCATCCGCTTGGCCTTGGCAAGGTATGAAAATGGAATTTGTAACCTCTTAAAACCACATCCAAAACCCATTTGTCTTGGGTTATTTGAGTCCAATTTTGATAAAAAAAGAGAGAGTTTTCCTCTGAGAGGGGCTTCCCGGCAAGAAGTTCCTGTAGCCCCACAGAGGGAGTCATCGAGTTTGTTTCCTTTGAGATTGTGACCTGTCCTCTCCTCCCCTAGGGGTGGAAGCAGTCCGCTGTCTTGGTCTATAAGCAGCTTGTGATTGAGGCCTCCCTCTGGAACGTCTGTATCTACCCCTCTGAGGCCTGTCTGAAGTAGGAAAGGACCAATTTTTTGAAGGCCAATCCTGCTAAATCTAGGAGGCTGTACTTGTAAGAAATCTTTAACTGTTTGCATGGATTTCACCTTATCCTCCATCTTTTTAATCACCTCTTCAGCATTCGATCCAAACAAAACATTATGCTGAACAGGAGCATCCAATAATTTTGCCTTTACCTGTTCAGGTAAATTTTGTTCCTTTAGCCATACATGCTTTCTAATGACTGTGCCAGAGGCCGCAGCCCTACAAGAAGCCTCCAAGGCATCAAATCCACAGTGTAAACCATGCTTCCCAACCTGTTCAGTGGCATGCAATAAGTCATGTAATTCCTTATCATCTGCACAGGCAGAAATGGAAGTAAGCTTTTGTTTTAAGACAGACAATAGAAATTGCTGGTATTTAAACATATGAAACTGACAGTTTAAAGCCCTAATGGACAAAGTAGCAGAAGTGTACACCTTTTTGCCCCATCTTTCTAAGGATCGAGAATCCTTTTCAGTAGGAATAGGATTTTTGGCAGAAGCGGCCTTAACTCCCTTAGGACCTTGAGAAATGGTTTCAGGGTCAGCAGAAGGGTTCTTGTATAAAAACTGATGGGAATCAGGAACCCTGTAATATGTATCAGGCTTAACAGGAGCAGGAGGAAAAGAGTCAGGGGTTAAGTTAGCCTCCGAAAAGGCATCATCCACAATATCCAAAACAGGAGGAATAGCCAGGGGTCTATGTTGGGGAAGAAGAAGAAATTCCCTCAGTCTTTTCTTGGATTCGAATACTCCTGTCCTTCCAGTGGAAATGTTCCTCATTTCATGCAAAGTTTCCCAAAGAGAAATCCTCAGGGGAGAAGCTGAAGGAATGGATTCTTCAGCATCAGAATCCTCATAAGGAGGGAAAGAATATTCCTGATCAGAAGAAGAAACTGAGGAAAAAGAAGCCTGATCAGAGGAATCATAAGAAACATCCTGCCTTGGCCTTTTGTCTGGAGGGATGAGAACCCTAATCACAGTAAGTAAATCCTCCGCCATCTTGAGTAACTGTTTCTGTGACTTGGGAGCCAGTTCAGAAGAGGCCTGTGTAGAAGTCTTTGATTTTGAAGGAGTCTTTGCCTTTGTCTTTGGCTTTGCCTTTATTAGTAGCTGAGTAGGCCTGAAAACCCCTTCGGAAGCCGGTACCCGCACAGCGGCTCCGGACCCATCCGAAGGAGCATTGTCCGAAGGTCCTGCAACAGAAATATTTAAAGGCCTGGTTGGCTCCTCATGAGAGTCCGTTTCGGCCGTCGGTTCTGAAATGGCCGATGACAGGGGCTGCAAAAGCGCCTCACTGATGACAGCCGAACCTGAAGCTGGCTCCGCTTGTGCGCTATCATCAGATTTGGACCTCGGAGGCCTGTCTTTATCCTTGCGACATTTGTGAACTCCGGTAGCCGGGACCGTATCCGACGACATTTTGTAGTTAAAGCGCCTACCGAAGTAATGAAAAGCAAAATCGTACCTTCGCTTAATTGTACGTTGATTGAAACTAGCACAAAACCGACAACTAGCTACATCGTCGTGGTCAGGGCCCAAGCAAGGAATACAGTAAGAATGAAAATCCTTATGAGGTATTTGCTTCCCACATGAAATACAATTATTAACTTTTTCTGACATTGGAGTGGAGCAAGAAAAAAGTTTCCCCAACGGGGTACTTAGCTTTGAGTGGAGAAGAAAGTCTTCGGACCGATTCGTCAGGAGTCAGCCGACCGGCACTTGCGAACTGCTATCACCGCACGGCAAGAAAGACTGGAGAAGATGGCGTCGGCTGTCAGCTTTGTACTCCTGGCGCTCTGACGTCAGGGTGCATGGTTGAACAGCCGACGCCGGACCCAGACTTTGGAATTCTGGCCGACCAAGGGCTGCCTGCCGGCAGGGGAGAACCCTACAGTCATGACTGCAACAGTGAAACACGATGCACATCTGCACCTGGAGTGTCTCCTGTGTGTCCTACTGTTTGACCAGCCTGGAGATGTGTATGTCTTTAATGTATATTGAAACTCCACCTCCTTTGGCTTTACTGCCCACAGTTTGGGGTCTGAAGGTATGATAGGATGAGTAATCAGGTAAGGCTGGTGTGCTCTCCGCAGCTTTGAACCAGGTTTCTGTCACTGCACAGATGTCAGCATTTTCTAAGGTTAGGAATGCTTGCAGTGAGTGCAGTTTCATGTTTAGACTCCTAGCAATTAACAGCATGACCTTTAATTTATGTTTTGTTTAAATTTTTATGTTGGTAGTTTTAACCTAATCACTTTGCCTAAAAAAGGCACTATAGGGGAGACAAGAGCCTTTGCCAGAAGCCTGAAACCCGGGTGAGACAGATGCAGGCCATCTCTGGCAAAGCATTGTGGTTTATCGATCATATCTTCCCAGACTGTCAGGTACTTGTTCCCCTTGGAATGACACCAGAAACTAAGCCAATTGTTAAAGGCGATCATTTTCTGTTTGTATTGAGGCATCATTCTGGGTGACGGCAGAATGCTGCTTAAAGTTAGGGACATACCTGCCTGGGACAAACAATCAGCGAGCTCAATCATGTTTCTCTTCATATAGTCCAGAGAGGTAAGTCTTCACACCAGCGTGGACTGACAGACTCGTAACAGTATCTATTGTTGAGAGACTTGAGTGTGTGTGTGATATGGCAGATTCTGGCACCTGACAAACAACTAACCGTGCCTTTCTCCTTATCCAACCTGATGAGAGGCACATCTGTGAGTCTCACAATGGAGGCTCCCTATGACTAATATGTTGGGTTTATGGTGAAGCTTTAGTGGTTGTGACGCACAGGTGTGTGGACTATGTATAGTATGTGGTGTGGAGGGCTGTGGAGATCGCATGTATTTTTGTCTCGGAGGTCTCCTTTGTTTGGGTATGTTTATGTGGAGGACCTCCGCATATGTAGGTGTGTATTGTGTAGGTGTGGGTGGTGTTTGAGGTGTAGTGACTGTGTTGACAACCTTTTCAGTGCCAGATACTGGCTTGAGGGGGAGAGAGCTTGGACTCTAGGTTCCTAATGTAATTGCATCTCTCACAAATTGCGTTCCTAGGTGGTAGTAGATGGTTGTGCGTTTACCTGAGGCAGTTGCTACACTGTCTCAAGACGCCCATATCACCCAGACTGGCAGGAGAAACTGTAGGAAATTGTCCATCCGTATTTTTCAGAATCTGCGGGAGAAAGGCCAGGGAGAGCTAAGGGATGGGCCTAAAGCCCAACTGCTTAAACCAAAACTAAGAGCTTAGAATAACACTTAACAATTTAAAAAGACTAAAAACAAGAAGCAATAAATGCAGCAGAAAAAATGCAGCTGAACACTAGAGAACAGGCAGCAAGTAGCAGGAAAAAGCAAAATGAAGTAACATAGTACGAAAAAACACGAATTAGAAAAAAATAAGCAGCTGAAAAAAGTATATATATATATATATATATATATATATATATATATATACACACACACACACACACACACATACAAAGTATGTATATACAGTGGATATAAAAAGTTTACAGACCCCTGTTAAAATGCCAGGTTTTTGTGATATAAAAAATGAGACCACAATAAATCATTTCAAAACTTTTCCCAGCTTTAATGTGACCTATAACCTGTACAATTCAACTGAAAAACAAACAAATCTGTTAGGGGAAAATATATATAAAATAAAAAAAGTAAAATAAGCTGGTTGCATAAGTGTGCACACCTTAAACTAATACTTCGTTGAAGCACCTTTTGATTTAATTACAACATTCAGTCTTCTTGGGTACACACCTGCCATCAATTAGAGAGACTCTGATTAACCCCAAATAAAGTTCAGCTGTCCTAGTAAGATTTTCCTGACATTTACTCTGTTGCCTGCTACAGCAAAAGCCATGGGTCGCAGACAGCTTACAAAACATCAAAGGGATCTCATTGTTGAAAGGTATCAGTCAGGGGAAGGGTACAAAAAATTTCCACAGCATTGGATATACCATGGAACACAGTGAAGGCAGTCATCACAAAGTGGAGAAAATATTGGACAACAGTGACTTTGCAAAGAACTGGACATCCTTCCAAAATTGATGAAAAGCTAAGATGAAAACTGGTCAGGGAGGCTGCCAAGAGACCTACAGCAACACTGAAGGAGCTGCAGGAATTTCTGGCAAGTACTGGTTGTGTACTACATGTGACAATAATCGCCCGCATTCTCCATATGTCTGGGCTATGGGGTAGAGTTGCAAGATGGAAGCCTTTTCTTACACAGAAAAACATCCAGGCCCGGTTAAAATTTGCAAAACAATACATCAAGTCTCCCAAAAGCATGTGGGAAAATGTGTTATGGCCTGATGAGACCAAGGTTGAACTTTCTGGCCACAATTCCAAAAGGCACGTTTGGCGCAAAAACACTTCGCATCACCAAAAGAACACCATCCCCAAAAGAACACCATCCCCACGGTGAAGCATGGTGGTGGCAGTATCATGCTTTGGGGTAGCTTTTCTTCAGCTGGAACTGGGTTTTAGTCAAGGTGGAGGGAATTACGAACAGTTCCAAATACCAGTCACTTTTGGCCCAAAACCTTCAGGCGTCTGCTAGAAAGCTGAAGATGAAGAGGAATTTCACCTTTCAACACAACAATGACCCCAAGAATACATCCAAATCAATAAAAGAATGGCTACACCAGAAGAAAATTAAAGTTTCGGAATGGCCCAGAAAGAGCCCAGACCTAAATCCAATAGAAAAATTTGTGGGGTGAGATGTCCTCGCAATCTGACAGATTTGGAGTGCTTTTGCAAGGAAGAGTGGGCAAATATTGCCAATTCAAGATTTGCCATGCTGATAGACTCCTACCCAAGAAGCCCGAATGCTGCAATTATATCAAAAGGTGCTCCAACAAAGTATTAGTTTAAGAGTGCGCACACTTATGGAACCAACTTATTGTACATTTTTTTATTTTTTATATTTTCCCCCAACAGACTTTTTTTTTAATTGAATTGTATAGGTTATAGGTCACATTAAAGGTGGGAAAGGTTTTGAAATGATTTATTGTGATCTCATTTTTTTTATATCACAAAAACCTGGCATTTTAACAGGGATGTTATTATATATATGTTGTTGTGTCTTTCGGCTTTTCCTGGTGAGGGGTCGCCACAGCGGAACTCCGGTCCGCTAATGATTGGCAGTCGATTTTTACGTGCCGAGTTGCCAGCCCTGACTCACAACCTTCAACGAAGGTATGCCCATTCACGCATGTCTCCACACAGAAGACGCTCTAGCTGAGAATCGAACAGAATGTCTTACTGTGAGGCAACAACGCTACTGCAGCAGCACCACCACAACATATATATATATATATATATATATATATGTATGTATATATATATATATATATATATATATATATATATATATATATATATATATATATATATATATATATATATATGTTTGTGTGTATGTATGTATATGTATATATATATATATATATATATATATATATATATATATATATATATACACACACACACACACACACACACACACACACACACACACACACACATACATGCACACACACGCGCACACGCACACATATAGAAGATATTTCAAGGTTAAGGGACTAAGTGGTTTGGCCTTCCCAAATGATCTCTGTATTAGGTAGAATGAGCTAAGGAAGACTGGGAGGGGTGTCCCAGATCAAGTTTTCAGTAGGGGCCGGCAACTGCAAAAGCCACCAACTTTAAGAACACAACAGTAACAGAGTAGGACGGTGGGAGAAAAAAAGTTTCAGCACAGATCAGAAAACAATGCCAGCAAATATATAAATAATGCAGTCAAGCAAAAATAAAGATAGTACAGAACTCTGAAGTACCAGAAATATACTTATCAGCTCTATATTTCCAGACTGTTTGAGAAGCACTCTGTCAGGACACAAGGAGATTCTAGCAATGATATGTAGGAATTTACAAAAAGGGAATATTTTTATACCAGCAAGCCTCGAGACAATCAGACAACACAAAAGCTTGCTTTAATAGTTTTTTTTTTTATTTTAGGTACATTCAATGAAGGACTAGCAGGACTGGGGTAAGTATCCATGCTGTTGCTGAGTAAAAAGCCTGACTGCTGGTAAAGTATGCCTGAAGGAGCTGGTTGGAAGATAAGCTGTCACTAGCAAGCACAAACAACATACAACCCTCACAAATATAAATGTGCCAAAACAAAGGTACGCAAGCAGCATATAAAATTTCATCGTCAAAATATAGATTTAAATTACCTGCTCTGTCAAATCACATAAAATTTAAGTGAACATATACAAAATACGAGCATTCGCATAAAAGTCCATTTTTCTCCTTTAAAAAAAAAACTTTCAACTCTCAAACTCTTGAAGATAAACTTTAAAAGAGCCCTAGGGACTCAATGACAGTCTACTCCTTGAAAGCAATACCTAGAGAGACCATAACAGTAATTCAGGAATGTTTACAGATGTGCCTGACAAAAAATGACAACAAAGTGATATACCTCTAATTTCACCCAAAATTATTAAAACACTACAACTATACAACAATTATAATTTGAGTGTGTGGAGTGGGTCCCCAAAAGAGGCTTTATCTGTCTATCAAGGAGGACTTTGGCTGACTGCTGCTCGAGAAAAGCCTGAGAGATGCATCTGCATGAGGCAGCAAGCAAATATTGATTTTTAGTAACTCTGGCTGCTTTTATAGTTCCCTTCAAAAGGGATTAGCCTATAGGCAGCTAGAGTGATTGTGTTGGAAGAGGTTACCATTTTGGGAAGTTGTGCAGATGCTGTACCTTCGCAGGATACAACCTGCCTACTGCAGCAGTTAGAATGATGAACATCTTTGCAATCATAAACCATATGCTGCCAATCATAAACCATATGCTGCCAATCTAGTTTGGTTAAGGATTTACACCTCCAACAGCCAATACCTTTATTTTTGTATAATTTGAATTCTACGCGGAATGATAAATGATGTATATAAAAACATACAAGAGAATAATCTCCAAAATAAAGATTTTTTTTTGAGGATATTAAAATTATTTTTATATCTTGTAATCATAGTTGAGACATTCACTTGGATGGTATAACCCTAAAAGTTATCTTTGATATGAAGCTTATAATTCATAATTATTTTATATATTTTGGACCAATATGCTCTCCCTATCTCACTACTTATTTTGAGATTGTTTAGAAAAATCAAGAATGAGTGGATATTCTTTATGACATTAAATCAGCTTTAGTGATTAAAAGCTGTATTGATTTAGGTTCGTAGGTAGGTACTAGGCTATCTGCCAGAAGGCATTTATAAGCCTAGCCGGAATGTGTTGTTTTTTGCCACCCCCTTAGATTAGTTCCCTGTGCTTCTGTCCAGCAGAGCCATTGAAGTGATCCCTGGGATAAACTTTCTGTTTTCTATCCACTCGTCAAGGTTTCTCTTGAAGAGGGTTAGCGAGCAGCTCTGCCTAATGTAGATTGGAATCTTTTACCAGAGCATGGGAAGTCTCTGGGACAGGAATCTATCCCTCCAGCACGTCCTATTTATTGCTGTGGCGAGGTTTAGATCCCTGGAGCCTGTGGCTAGAGGGGATATGGTTTTCTTTAGGTGGAGCATTCTGGGTTGGACATGGCCTTGTTATGTCAGGCAGAGATCACCTCTGAGTAGGAGGTATGCAACTGGGTACAGCTTGGGTTTCTTCAGTCGAGCTGCATAGGGGCATCTGCTTGAGGCCAGTGATCCTCTTGGTGTGGTACTTCTGTGGTCTTTCCAGTTGTTGCAGGTGTCTTGTAAGGTACATCCCAAATGGGGCATGGGACTCTATGATGGGTCTGATGAATGATGCGTAAAAGGGCCCAATGACCTCTTTCGATCTGGATGCAAACCCTTTTGTGATTAGGTGGTCACATAGAAGTATTTTCTAACCACTTTGGCAATGTGATCATCAAAGGAGAGGTTACTATCTGCTTGGGTCCCTAGATTCCTCATTACATCTTCCATATTTAGGGGGCTACCCCCTATGTGGTAGTTTGTGGGTACTTTGTTTTTTCAAAGGGGATGACTATGCACTTTTTGGCATTTAGCTTGAGGCCATGGTTTTGATACCAGGTATCTGTCTCAGTGAGACCCTTTTGGAGGATGTCTGCATCAGCCGGAGAGTCAATTATAGCCCCTAGTTTGCAGTCATTTGCTAACTTGGTCAGGCATAGTCCTCCTGTGCTTGCTTGTATCTCTGAGAAGTATATGCCGAACAGGAGGGGTCCTAGGACTGAGCACTGGGGAACGCCACTTGTAACCAGTTTAGAGTCAGACCTAGCTCCCGCAACTCTTACCATGTGGGTTCTGTCCGTGAGCCAGTTGGCAACCCATCTCGTGACATAGGGGTTTATGTTCAGGCTGATGAGCTTGTCTATAATACCTAAGTGAGGAATGGTGTCAAAGGCCTTTGCAAGGTCTAGGTAGGCTGTGTGGACCACCTTTCCCTCGTCTATAGCCTTGTTAACTGTCTCAAAGAAGTCCACCAGGTTTAGGAGGCACAATCTGCTCTTAAAGCTGAACTGGGTAGGGTCTGGTGTTTGGAGGTTTCCAATGTCTTCGTTAATGAGATCCATGATGATGCGCTCCATAGCTTTGCAGACCAAGCTAGTTAGGCTTATAGGGCGATAGTTCCCAGGGTCTGTTGTGGCTCTTTGTGGAGCGGAATAACTGTTGCTGTGCACCACTCTGTGGGCACTTAGCCTGTGCAGAGGCTGAGTTTAAACAGTGTGTTTAGGTGAGGGGTTAGTTCATCTTTGAGCCTCGTGTAGGACGCAGCCTGGGACACCGTCCGGTCCCATTGATGCTGTCTTTTTGGTTTTGGAGAGGGCTGTTTTAACCTGAGTGTCTGTGATTTCAGGGGCATTATATTCTTCTGGTATAGTTATGGACTTTTTTGGGGGTGAAGTTTGCACTGAACCTGTCTGCCAGGATGTTGGCTATATCAGTCGGTTCAGTGTATTTTGTGCCATTTTGCACCAACTCCGAGCAGATCTGAGAATTGCCACTTAGATTCTTGACATAGCTAAAGAATGCCTTGTGGTTATCTTTGGAGTCCATGGCTATTTTTCTTTCGAAGCTAGCCTTGGATGATTTGATGAGGGAACGTGGTTTCTTGCTGATACTGATCAGGGATGTCTTTCCCTTCTTGAGATTTACTCTTTTCTGTACTAGTTTCCTCCTCCTATTGTATAGCTTGTTTATTGCAGGGGTCCACCAGACTGGTTTCCTTTTCTTGGAGGAGTGAGTCTTGGTTTTGTTTGGGATAGCAAGATCCATGCATTCTTGTAGGTGCCCGTAGAGTGCATTAGTAAAGGATTTTGCAGCTTAGACAGCATTATCCTTTAGCATGGGGACTTTGAAACTTCCCACCTCGGTCTTAAGTAACGTGAAGTTTGCTTTTGAAAAGTTTTTCGCAGTGGTTTCTTTGACCAGGGGTGGTGGCAGAATGTGGATATCCAGAGTGATTAGTTTATGGTCAGATCTAACCAGCGAGAGGATGACCTCCAGTGTGGAACACCAGTCGCCCATGTGTGTTATGTGGCGGATCCTGGCACCCGACAGGCAGCTAACAGTAACCTTCTCCTTGTTCAGCCTAGTGAGTGGGACGTCAGTGTGCCTGACTATAGAGTCACCTATTACTAGTATGTTGGGTATGTTATTTTGCCTTAAGGGCCGTGATTGCGTGGCACACTGGTTTTGTGAAGTATGTGTTTCATGGTTTGTGTTGGGGGGGGGGTGGAAGTTGCTTGGATGTCTGCTTTGGAGGTCTCTGTTGCTTTTCCAGATTTTTATTTAGAGCCTCAGAGTATGTTTTCATGTATTTGTGTGTGTTTTTTGCTGGTGCTGGTTTCATAGGTCTATGTGAGACTGGTGGTGTGATGCAAGTAATTCCCTTCTCCTCTTGACTACCTGGTCCAGTCTTGGGTTGAGAGAGCTTAGCCTCCAGTTTGGCTGTATAACTGCATCTCTCGCATGTATTACTGTTTGGTGGAAGGAGGAGAGGGTTGTCTGTGTATGAGGCAATTGTAACATTGCCTCCAAAATGCCCAGATTCATCATATGGACCAGAGTACACCTGAAACTGCCCTTTGGACATGCCTGGATAGGTACAGTGAACTGTTTTACTGATTGGCTGGTAATGTTGAATAGAGAGCCTTATGCTTCTCTACAGTATGGGGGGTTTAGTGCTAAGGTTTATTGGTGCTTGCTATGAGTTTTGAGCAAGTGACGGGATGAGACGTGAAAGGTTTGAGTGCTTAAGCTGAAAATTTTGTCTAGTTCCAAGGGAAAGATTGAAGAGTAGACTTTGTAGATTTGTACTGTGCAACATCTTTAAATATCCATATCTTACTCACACACTAAATAGTCTATGGTAAGCACATTAGTCTTTCCACATTTGATTTAAAAAAATAAAATCCCTGTTTTTAAGCTTAGTAGTTTTGAATTTTCAGACTGTCTGTACATTTTGATGCAAATGCTACAGAGAATAATGTGAAACATCATGCCTATCAGGTATTTATATATAAACTTTCTAAACATTTTAATATGCTATTTATCCAACTAACATGTTGGATTATTGATCCTTTGTAAATAAACATTTCTTTAACAGTGACTTCAAATTGCTATTTAAGATATGTGTTTTATAGTGATACTTTTCTTTGCTTAACCAAATGGTTTTATGCATTTCTCCCAATGCATTTTTCCCAACTGGCTGAATAATGAGAGTTTAACCATAAAGCTACTGTTTTAATCACTGAAGCTATAGTATACGTTTCTATGTAAAGAAATCTTATTGTGTTACCTTATCCATTCTTTTATATCATGTCTCAAAGCTATTCTAGGTTTATTGGGGTGCCATAAGAACTTCAATGTTAAATTGTTTAGTGTGTCCTTCATAAGGAAATAAAGAAGCTGTCTGTATAGTATTTTGGGTAAAACAACTATTTTGATTAAAATTAACCCCCCATGAGAAATAATACCTTGCTCCATTTATTTTTCATTTAATATTGTCTAAAGTACATTAATAATTTATTGTTGCTGTTTCTTTACAATTGTATGCAAGAGTAACACTTACTATTTAATCTCTTTAGTACCCCATTTAAATTCACTATTAATTTCCCTCAAATCATTCAATTCTGTAATTACTGTTTGCTTTATTCTCATTAAACTTTCACTTTGACATCAATTCAAAATATTTTAATGATTTCTTTAAATGTATTAGTGTTACCTATTAACAGTATATTGTCAGCAAATAACTGAATTTTGGTAGTATACTGGTCATTTATTTTAAATCATACTACACCATTAAGTTTTATGTAATTGATTAGAGAATCAATAACCAAAGCAAAAAAACAAGAGAAACAAGGGACAACCTGGTTTTCTGACCTTGTTTATCTTTTCTGACTGAGAAGTAACAGATGCAAGTTTAACATGCGACAATGAATTTTAATAAAAATGATTAAGGAACTGTTTGTTTTGCCTGCTTGCATTTTTTCCCTCCCACCTGTGCAATTCTTGTTGTGTTCTTAAATCTGGTGGCATCTGAGTTGCCCGCCCCTACTATAAATCTCATTTTGGAGACTCCTCCCAGTCCCATCTCATCAGCTCATTCTAGTGAGTACAGAGAGACCATCTGGGAAGGCTCACCCCTTTAGTTTCTCAACCTTGAATTATCTTGTTTCCTCCCTTCCCGCTTAACCTAAAAAATGATCTTTAGTCATCTGAACCTAAACAATGCACTTTATTCATCTGCTTTTACCGTATTGTGTTTCTTCCAAGTTTATTACATTGTTTTGCTTTTGCTGCTTGTGTTAAAAGTATTCAATTACATTTACTCTGCTGCATTTATTACTGCTTGCTAGTAACGGTTATTCTAAGCTTTTTGATTTAAGTACTTGGGCTTCAGGCCAGTTGTTTTACATTAGGAAGTTTTGTGGTCTACACTCTTGTGGCAGGAGAGGTAGCTTACATACCTTTAAGTTAGGAATTGCTGGTTGAAGGCTTAGCATGTCTTTTACTCTAAAAGTGTCTTAATTCTGGTTTAAGCACTAGGGCTTCAGCCCAGTTATTTTACATTACAAAGGTTTGTGCACTCTTGTGGAAGGAGAGAGTAGATTCTGCCTTTCTGGGCTAGGAATTGCTGGTTGAAGGCTTATTGTGCCTGCTTATTTGAACTGTTTCTTTCTGAAATTGGTACACTTTGTTGTAGCATAGTCTAGATTCAGACCTGCTGAACTGAGCCTTGTTTGTATAACTTGAGGACTAAACCAGGCAATCTTTTATTGGAGAGGGTTCCCCTGCACTCCGGTGGCAGGAGTGTGCACTGAGAACTCATCTGATTGAAAGTTTCTGGAACAGGGCTCAGTTTTGAGCTTTTTACTGGTTAATTGGTTAATCTGTTTAAATCAATTTGCTCCTGTTTGCTACTGTTATATTTAATTGCGTATCTGTTCTCCTGTGGTAAATCAATCTAAACAGAGTCTAAATATCTTTAGCATAGTCTCATTACAGGTTTTGCTGTATCCAGATCTGTTTGTGTGATTTCTGTGTTTCTTGCTATACCATCTTGTGTTGACTGGGGTATGCCTGCACTTAGTGGGAGTAAGTGAACTGGCTGGAACTGGGATGGCATAAGGTGTTTAGCTAACAGCTCAGAGACACGGGTTGATTAGTCAATTCCAGTGTTTCTATTTTACTTTTGTTTTTGTGGTATTTAAACCCCACGTTTGCATGGGTTTGTGCTCGTTTGCACGCCGCACACTATTGCTGTGCTATATTAACCCTTTGAGAGGTATCTCAACTGCATTTTCTTCCTTACGAACACTTCTGTGTAAGTAAGGCTCTCTCTTGCAGCTAATGTACTGATTTCATCCAGCCCTACTCACACCTATAAGTATTCTCCTTAGATAGTACCCACTCTACTGTCCTTGACATCTCTTCCACTGATTATGACAACCATGGACAGACAATTTCCTATGGTTTCTCCTGCTAGTCTGGTTGATATGGGTGTCCTGAAACAGTGTAGCAACTGCCTCAAGTACACTGACAGCCCTTTACTACTACCACCTAGGTACACAATATGAGAGAGATGCAATTACATTAAGAACCTAGAATCCTGGCTTTATCAGTCACAAGCAAGTACATCTGGCATTGAGGAGATTGCCTGTGCAAATACTACAAATATCACACCTCTACCACCACCTACACCTATACAACACACTCCTACATATGCAGAGGTTCTCAACAAAAACTTACCTAAACAAGAAAGACCTCCGAAGCAAAAACACACACACATCACAAGCCCCCAGCATCAAACACCACACGAAGTACACAAGCCTGTGTCTCACAGCCTCTAAGGCCCAGCCACAAACCCAACATACTAGTCATTGGAGACTATTATGAGACACACAGATGTGCCCCTCACCAGGCTAGACAAGAAGAAAGTCACAGTAAGTTGCTTGTCAGGTGCTAAAATCTGCCATATCACACACGCACTCAAGTCTCTTCACAGACATATCTCTCTGGTCTATATGAAAAGAGACATGATTGAGTTTGCTGAATGTGTGTCCCAGGCAGGTATGTCCCTAGCCTTAAGAAGCATTTTACCATCACCCGGAATGAAGCCTCAATGCAAACAGAAAATGATTGACTTTAACAACTGGCTTAGTTTCCGGTGTCATTCCAGGGGTATCCACTACCTGACAGCCTGGGAGGACATGAGTGATTGACCACGATACTTTACCAGAGATGGCCTTCATCCATCTCTCGTGGGCTTCAGGCAAAGGGTCTTGCCTCCCCCATAGTGCCTTTTTTAGGCAAAGTCATAAGCATAAAATTACCAATGTGGAAAAATCTTTTAAATTATACTTAAAAGGTCATGCTGATAAACACTAGGAGTCTTAGCATGAAACTGCACTAATTGCAAGCATTTCTCACTCTGGATGATGCTAACATTTGTGCAGTCACTGAAACCTGGTTCAAAGATGCGGAGAGCACCTCAACCTTACCAGCTTACTCATCCTACCATACTTTTAGACTCCAAATGGAGGGCTACAAAGCCAAAGGAGTTGGCCTTTCAATAATTATCAGACATACACACCTCCAGGCTGATCAAACAGTACGACACACAGGAGACTCTCCAAGTGCAGTTAATTGTTGAAAAAACACCTTTTCAAGTCACAGCTAGCTACAGACCCCCAACCATGACTCAGGACATCCACTCCACCTATCTGGACTTGCTTGAAACCATCAAGATTCAACCCTCTACCCTGATCCTGTGTGATTTTAACTACACAACCAAAGAATGGAAGACCTATTCTAGCCCAAACAAGAATGCCCAGAGATTCCTCGACTTTGTCAATGCCAATGCATTGGATCAGCTGGTCGACACCCCCACTAAAGGTGAAAATATCCTGGACCTGGTACTAACTAGCATGAGTAGCTACTGTAGTACCCCTACAGTGTCATCATCTTTGATAAGATCCAACTATAAAGGTTATCACTTTTGAAGACACCATCTCCCCTGACACCCCCCCCTCCCCCGTCAGGGTAAAAAAAAAAACTTTTCCAAATCTGACTATAATCTCCTGAGAGCAGGTATAAGCAGCTTCACAGCCACCGACCCTTCAGTTGGCGCAAGCACTAATGTCCAAGCCTACACCAGAAAACCATATGAGCACCTACACAGCTGCATGGACTCAGCAATACCTGACAGGACTAAGTCATTTCCTCAAGGAAAAGTAAATCTGTATGGTGCACAGCAGCAACAAACTCTATAATAAAAGGAAAACAATTGCTGTCCAGGACCAAGAAGGAGCAGGTGCCAAATTGGAAGCAATCTCTCCTTTGTCTGAACAAGCAAATAAAGTCACTGGTGAAATTCTCTAAGGCTAACTTCGAGTCCAAATTGTGCACATTCACTAAGGACGATCACAAGGCCTTCTATACATACGTCAGCAATCTCAAAGAACACCCAAAACTGCTCTGAAGTGGTGGTCCAGAACACCACATACACAAACGCCGTAGATATAGCCAACCTGCTGGCAAGTGAAATTTTCACTCCCTTGTCCCTCCTTCAGTAAACCAGGACATCCCCAGCACATGCCCCTCTCCCCTCATCACCAGGGAGCAGGTCTTTAATACCCTCTCAAAGGCAACAAATACAGCCTCTTTGGGACCTGACAAGATCCCTGGCTGCATCCTACATGAACCTAGGAATGAGTTCTCAGCACCATTAGGCACCCTATTCAACCAAAGCCTGAACTCCTGTTTCATCCCAGCTGAATGGAGGACAGCCATTGGCATCCCTCTGCACAACGGTGGCATGTCCACTGACCCAGGCAATTATAGGCCCATCAGCCTAACTAGCCTGATCTGCAATGCCATGGAATGCATTACCCTGGACCTTATAAACAAGGAAATTGCCAACCTCTGTTCGGCATTTATTTTTCTGAAGTGCAGGCAAACATAGGGGGATTGTGGCTGACAAAATTTGCAGATGACTGCAAACTGTGCACCATAATTGACACTCCATCAGACACAGACATCCTCCAGAGAGGTCTCATAGAAATGGATAACTGGTGCCAGAGCCATGGCCTTAAGCTAAATGCCGAAAAATGTATAATCATACCCTTTGGGAAAAACAAGGTAACCCCTAATTACCACACAGGTGGTAATCCATTAAACATGGAAGAAGTTATCAGGGACCTGGGGACCCAAGTTGACAGTAACCTCTCTTTTGACACTCACATTGCCAAAGTGGTTAGGAAGACCTTCTACATTGCCCACCTGATCATGAAGGGATTCACATCCAGATCAGGAGAGGTCATTGTACCCCTGTACTCTTCACTTGTCAGACCAATGATTGAGTACAACACCCCATTCGGAATGTACCTTACCCGACACCTGCAGCAGTTGGAAAGACCCCAAAAGTTCCTCACCAAAAGGATAAAGGGGCTCAAACATATGTCATACGATGCCCGACTGAAGAAACTCCAGCTCTATTCAGTCGCATACCGTCTGCTCAGAGGTGATCTGTGCCTGACATACAAGGCCATGTCCAACCTAGAATTAATGGACATGCTCCACCTCAAAAAATCCAAATCCACCAGAGCCACGAGAGCAGGAGACTTAAACCTCAACACGGATATAAATAGGATGTGCTGGAGGGACAGATTCATCACCCAGAGACTCCCTACACTATGGAACAGAATCCCAGTCCATGTGAGGCAGAGCCCCTCACTGACTCTGTTCAAGAGAAATCTTGACGAGTGGATGGGAGATCATAGGTTTACCCCGGGAATCATCTCTGTGTCACTGCTGGACAGAGGCACAGCAAACTAATGGGTATAGTATTCTCATCCTAAGGGGTGGTGAAAGCCACACACACTCTGGCTAGGCTTATAAATGCCCTAGGGCAGATAGCCTAGTATGAACCTATGAACCTAAATGCTTGACCCCAGACAGTTTGGTTTTGTCAAAGGGAGATCATGCCTGTTAAACTTGGTCAACTTCTTCGAAAAAGCCACCAAAGCCATGGCGGAGGTGAAGACGGAGCACACCACCTACCTTGACCTAGCCAAAGCCTTCAACACTATTCCCCACTCGGGCATAATACATAAACATTTCTAGCTAGGCATCAACCCATATTTTACCAGATGAGTAGCTAACTGGCTCACTGATAGAACCCACTCAGTCAAAACAGGGGAAGCAACCTCTAGTAGTGGATCCATAATGAGCAGCATACCCAAAGGATCAGTCTTGGGGCCTCTGCTGTTTGGGATATACCTTTTGGAGGTGCAAGCCAAAACCAGTGGTCTGTGGCTGACCAAGTTTGCAGATGACTGCAGGTTGGGCACTGTATTAAACTCCCTTAGTGATGTAAACATTCTCCAAGAGGTCCTTACCCAAACTAATGACTGGTGCCAGAAGCATTGCCTCAGACTGAATGCCAAGAAATGCATTATCCCCTTTGGGGAAGATGACATCCCCCCTAATTATCACATTAGTAACAATGTACTAAGCATGCAATCAGTTATGAGGGACTTGGGCACCCAGGTTGACAGCAACCTGACTTTTGACCACCACGTTGCTGCCGTTGTATGGAAGGCTTTCTATATGGTCCACATTGTAACAGTATTTCGTCCAGGAACAAGGAGGTCATAACATCCCTGTACTCCTCCTTTATCAGACCCATTATCAAGTACAATACCCCCTTCGGCATGTACCTTGCCAAGCAAATGCAGCAGCTGGAGAGACCAGAGAGGTTCCTGACCTGGAAAATCCAGGGTCTCAAATACCTATTCTATACATATAGGCTAAATGCCCTGTCCCTCTACTCAGTCTTGCACAGACTACTCAGAGGTGACCCATGTCTGGCACACAAGGCCATCTTAGACCCACTCTTGATGGAGTTACTGCATATCCCTAACCAAACTCCACTCATGTAACCCGCTCGCAAGACCTCAACCTGGTCTGTGGCATTAACAGAACTTGTTGGCGGGATAGATGCGTGTCCCAAAAACTACCCTCTATGTGTTAGAGACTTCCTCTCCAAGTCAAGCAGAGTACCTCACTAGCCCTCTTTAAGAGGAACCTGGATGACTGGATGGGTAACAGAAAACACCCCCATGGGATCCCACCTGTGTCCCTGCCGGACAGAAGAAACAGGTGCTGATTTTGTGGGAACATGGGCAAAATTCTTGGCTGGGCTTATAAGGGCCTCCGAGCCAGTAGCCCAGTATTGTCCTATGAACCTATAATACACACAAAAATTACTAGAAAATCTGTATATTTCAAATACTTTAGTTAACTAAGACCAGTTTACTGAATCAAAGGCTTTATCTAGAACCATGCTAATTATAGACTGATCTTGTTTATTGTTATTAGCATAATCAATTCAAGTAATTATTCTTTTGATGTTATCCTTTGTTTGCCTATTTAATACAAAACTTGTTTGGTCTTCCTCTATTAATACAGATAGTATATTTTTAATGTACTGCAAGGTTTGACCTAAACATGTTATCAATATTCAGTAACGATATAGCTCTATTAAAAAGAGTATAGAGACAAATCTTTATTTTATTTAATAAGGGAGAAATAACTATAAATTTCGTGACGGTGGCAAGTTAAAAAGAAGTTGTGAACTTACCATAACATTCCATGTTTGTTGTCCATTTTGCCTTCATTCTTACTGGTTGGGCTCGGAACCGATCATCAGTTCTGACTTGGCCGCATTCTAAAGCTCAGAGTCTTCCACTTGGCTCATGGGTGAACACCCTATCCCATGATGCACTGGTGTGCTACCTCAGATCTTGTTTGCCGATACTTATAGTAAATATCAACGTGTACAGCATTATAGGACATTACATAGAGAGAGAGAAACTCAGAACACTTCCTTGGTAAAAAGAAAGGAATTCCTCTCGGTCCTCCAGAAACTCTAGGCTGGGGGGAGGAGGGTGGGATGTAAGAATGAAGGCAAGATGGACAACAAACCTGAAATGTCATGGTAAGTACATAACTTCTCTACGTTATGTTGTCCTATCTTGCCTTCTTTCTTACTGGTTGGGACAGTGTCCCTAGCACCATATATCCTGGGCGGCTCACGGGAGTATATTTTTCATGACAATGGAACCAAAACAGGCCCTGTCCCTGGAAGCCATGTCTACCTTGTAATGAGTACTGAAGGTGTGAGGTTTGTCTCACATAGCCACAGCACAAATATCTAGTGGCAGTCTAGCCTGAAATGCAGATGAAGTTGCAATTGCCCTTGTGGAGTGACCTTTGACTCTAAAGGGGAGACGTCTATTGTTAGAAGTGTATATAAATGTGATACAATTTGAAAGCCATCTCGAAAGCGTGACCTTTGAAACAGGATCACCTTTTTTAGCCTCTAAAAAGGAGATGAACAGCTGATCAGACTTCCTGAAGACTTTAGTTCTGTGTAAACAGAAACAAAGTTGTCTATGTATGTCCAACTGGTGAAGTGCATATTCTGCCTTGTTGCCATGATTGGCAAAAAACTGGAAGCTCAATAGATTGACCAAGATTAGCTTCCAAGCACACTTTTGGTAAGAAAGATGGATTAGTTCGCAGAGACACCCTGTCCTTATTTAAAATCATATAAGGAGGTCTGATTGACGAAGCTTGAAGCTCAGAGACTCTTCTGGCAGATGTGATAGCAATCAGTAAAATTGTTTTCCATGATAAAAATTTGATGTCACATGTTGATGCAGGCTCAAATGGAGGAAGGATCAGGTGAGAGAGTACAAAATTTAGGTCCCAAGGTGGAAGATGGTCCTTGATGGGAGGTCTTAATAAGCAGGTGCCCTTTAGAAATGCTCTGCATAATTTGTGGGACATCACATTTGGGGTTACATCACCTGCATGAAAACTGGAAATTGCAGCCAACTGAACCCTGACAGCAGCTGCGGCTAAACCTTTATGAAACAATTCTGCCAGGAAATCCAAAATAGAGTTAATAGGCACAGAAAAAGGGTCAAGATTTCTTTCTGAAGCCCAATAAGAGAATCTCCTCCATTTACTGAGATATAATTTTCTGGTAGAGGACTTATATGAGGAAAGAAGTATGTGCTTTACTGCTGGTGTGAGAGTGGGAAGCCTGACTATACTTGGAACTGGAGCAGTCAAGCTGTCAGCTTAAGGGTCTGGAGGGAGGGGTGGTGCGTTCCTGACAAATGGGTCAGAAGGTCTGGAACTGGGTCCAGAATCCACGATTCCTCCTGAAGATGAGGCCAGAGGAAGGGAAACCGGATCTGATGAGGCCAGTATGGGGCAATGAGAATCAGCCTGCTTCCCAAGGATTTGGCTTTCTGAACAACTCTGGGTATGAGAGGGAAGGGGGGGGCATAAAGAAGTCCGAGGGCCAATCATGCACTAGTGTTGTCCCTTGGTGGCTCCCCAAGAGGGGGACTAGGACAAAGTAGTTGCTGGATTTAGTGTTTAGGGAGTGGCAAAGCAGTCGTAGCAAGGCTGGCCCCACTTCTGGAAAATCCTTTCCACTATCTCTTGCTTTACAGACCACTCGTGAGGTATGAGTACTGCCCTGCTGAGTCTGTCTGTTATCACATTGGAGCTCCCTGGGATACGTGTTGCCACTACAAAGAGTTGGGAAGACGTTGCCCATTCCCACACTCTGAGAGCCTCTTGACAAAGGGGGTAAGACCTGGTTCCTCCTTGGTTTATGTACCATACCACCGACATGTTGTCTGTGAACTGCAATCGTTCCCAGTGGAAGAGAGCTCTGAAGTGCCTGCAATGCCAACAGCACAGCTCTCATCTCTAGGATACTTATGTGCAGATGGGCCTCGTGATTCTGCCAAGTGCCTTGAACGGTCCTCCCCAGATAATGCACCCCCTCACCCTATCTGGGAGGAGTCTGTAGTCACCGTGGATATAGGCTATTGAGGAAGAAAGGGACAACCTACTGTCATCACATGGCTGGAAAAGGAGCCACCATCTCAGGTCTCTCTTGCAAGATTCCGTGATCGTGATTTTGTGAGACATGGGTAGCTCTTGTAATGACCATTGGGCAAATAGAATCCACTGAAGAATTCTCATTTGCATGCGAGCTAAAGGGACTAAAGTTCTCACTGCTGCCATGGTTCCCAGGAGTTGAAGAACTGTTTTTTCTTTGACTTTGGTCTTCGACATGAGATAGAGAATTTGCTGTCTGAGTAACGAAACTCTTTCCTCCTGCAGTCTTGCCATCACAGAGATTGTGTCCAAGTGTGCTCTTATATAAACGATATGTTGCAATGGCAATAAGGCAGATTTTTCTGAATTTATAGTAATCCCCAAATGTGAACAGAGTTGTAAGGTGGCATCCCTTGCTTGCTGGAGTAGATGCTTGGTGGTGACAGTTAGGAGCCAGTAATCTAGGTATGGAAACACTTGGTATCCTAGACACCTCAAGTGAGCCGTAACCACTGCCATGCATTTGGTGAACACACAGAGCTGTAGTGAGACCAAAGGGCAGAGCTCGAAACTTTTAGTGACTGGCTTCCAGCTAGAAATGTAGATGACTCCTTGATGGTCTGTCCATTTTTATGTGGTAGTATGCATCTTGGAGGTCTATAGAGCACATCCAATTGTCTTTCCCTAAAAAGGGGAGACTTGACTGCAGTGTCACTATCCAGAACTTGGTCTTCTTTACAGATTTGTTTAATTTGCTGAGATCCAGGATGGGCTCCAGTCCCCTGCTCTTTTTGGCACTAAAAAGAATCTTGAGTAAGTTTCGGATCCTATGTGGTCTGCGGTGACTTTTTGGATGACTCTTCTGTCTAACAACTTTTGAATCTCTATGGTTGCTTGATCCCTTTACTGAGTGGAACATCTGGGATGTTTTTCGAGGTTGGGAGGGGAGAGAAAAGGGTATGGAGTAGCCTCTGGATATTACGCTTTGTCTGTCTCTTGTAATTTCTTGCCAGGCTTCCAGGTACAAAAAATTAAATGACCCCCAACTGCCTCCAGAGGTGGGCAGGTGGGCCTCGCTTCAGGAGTGCTGAAAGGGCCTACCATGAAAGGAATCGCAGTCACCCTGGTTCTATGGACCCCGCGAGGATGGTGTCTACCATCATTACTTCCCCCTCTGCCTCTGGGGAAGGATTCACCTTGTGTGTCTGGAAAAACTCCCTGGGATTTTTTGAACCACACACCCCTGGACCCTTAGGATATGGCCTCAAGGGTACGGAAAAATGCACTTCAACGGCAGAGAGAGTTTTACCTTCCTGCTCATATCTGGTGAGTGTATCTTTAACTTTCGGTCCAAACAGTGAGGAACCATTGAAAGGGCCACTGAGAAAGGTAGACTTAAAGGGTTCTGCGAAGTTACTCAAGTGCATCCAAGAGTGTCTCCTCAGGGAAACTCCCGAACCAGCTGCCCTAATCACTCCATCTGCTGCAAATGAAATGAGTCTCATGGAGGCGTTCACTAAGGAGGTTATGGTGGATTGCTGAGAGGTCACCTTATCCGAGACCCCTGCAGCTAATGAACCTTGAAGAGCATCTCCTAGCTCTTTCAGATCTCTCTGTAATCTTGTGAAGTGTGCCAAGTAATTCAACGATCTGAGAGTAAATGTCGCTGAAGAAAAGACACGCTTCCCATATCTGTCCATCACAGGAGACTCTTTGTTAGGTAGATGGACAGATGAGGATGTTTCGGCTAGTTCCTTCTTGGTGGCTGCTGCCACCACCATAGCATCCACAGGAACGCCTTTAGATACAAAATCTTTATCTGGGGGTGTAATAAATTTGTTAGGCCTCCGAGGGACTAGTTCCACTGCATCTGAGGACTCCCACGTCTTCTGACTAACTAGTTCCAAAAGTTCATTGAAAGGCAGAGATACCCAGGAGGCTGGAGGGTGAGATCTGAAGGCTTTCAGGTACACCTCAGAAGGGTTGATGGACATCCAGCTGCCTCTCTGCTTAAGGACCTCTAGGATATCTGCAAAAGAGATATCCTCAGAGGGTGACCTTGGGGACCCTTCCGATTCCTTAAGGTCAGTGTCAGATGTAAAAGACTCATCCAGGGAGTCAATATTCTTCCTCTTGCAAAGCCTCTTCCAGGGGCCCTCTTCAGAAGGATATTCTAGTGAAGTTTCGGAAGACGGAAGTTCACCCGATGGGGAATCCTGAGGCCTAGGATCTCCGCTGGTCTGTGGCAGGGGTGGCTCAGAGACATAAGCCGGTGCCTTAGGGGGATGAATGTCAGAACCTGTGTGTAGAGCTGTGTGGGAGGACAGGACACTCCTCATCAGCTCAAAAGCCCCTCTCCCCTGATCCAAGGATTCCTTCTGCTCCGAAAAGCCAGAAGAAATCCCCGGGACCAAGGGAGCTGGCTCCGAAGCTGATGTAGGCACTGAGCTCACCCGTGCCAAGGCACTGAGGGGTAAACACTGACCAAACACGCGTCAGACCAGAGTACCCCATCCCTGGACCCAGCAGGAGAGCTTCGGCCCCTAGACATCCTGGACGGCACCGAGGACGTCTAAGCAGAAGACCGTTCTGAAGCCCCAACTGTGGGTCTTGGCACAGATGATTCTATCATGATCGGTTCCAGACATTTCCTGCACTAACGATCCAGGTTGACTCAGAGAAGGAATCATAGTGGATGAAAAAATCTTTACTGGCTCCGGGTCCAAATGGGATGGAGCCGACAGAATTTTGGCCAGCGCCAGCGACTCCAGTAGCCTTCGCCCCACCCTATCTGCGTCATCATCCGATAAGGTTCTGGAGGACAGAGACGAATGAGTCGGTGAGGTGCCTCTCTTTGTAATATGGGTGATCTCAATGTCAAGGAGACTGGTGTCAATTCAGGAGTCTGGCTCCGAAAATGTTTTTCCATCGGTTCCGAAAACTTAGGAGCAGAGGATGAAGACTTATCGGATCTGAGTGAGTAGATTTGGACACTTGTTTGCAGGTTTCAGATGGCCTGAGGATGAAGACAATGACAGCCTTTTGCTAGATTTAGAAGATGGAGGTTGTCAGACTTTCTAAAGATTCTGAGAAAGGCACTTTTAGAAGCCCCCTAACAATCAACTTGTTCCTTCTCTCAAGTAAAACTCTGGAGCTGAAGGAGTAACAGACACTACAAGATTCCTGAAGATGCATGGCACCAACACAATAAACACAAATCGTGTGCCCATCAGTCAGACATCTTCTGCAAACATTTCTGACACTTCAACTTCTTTCTAAAAGGAGAAATATTTGAAGAAAAAAATGTCGACTTAGCCACAGCCAAAATGGAGACCTCCGACCTGCTTCACGGTAAACGAGATCTGAGGTAGCACACCAGTGCTTCATGGGATAGGGTATTCAGCCACGAGCCAAGTGGAAGACTCTGAGCTTTAGAATATGGCCGAGTTGGAACCAAGGATCAGTTCCAAGCTCAACCAGTAAGAATGAAGGTAAGATAGGGCAACATAACATTATAGCTTTAACTTTTGTGAACAATTGCTATGAAAGATAAAACATTATGCAGTAATGTTTTACATAATTCAGAAATTATGTAATAAGTACCCGGAGCTTTACTTAACTTTAACCATTTAATTTGTTCCTGTAGCTCTGTTTTAAACATGTATTTCTATTTCTTACTTGCTCCAAAATACTTTTTTGTATTTTCTTATTTATAACAGCTTCAACTCCTCCAAATATTTCCTTAAGTCTTCTCTTGAATATTCACTCTTTTTGTGTTTTAGTCCCTAGTAAGAAACCAATAACTACATCTTTTGCCCCCCAGTGAAAAGAAAGGAAAAACAAAACAGGCAGCAAAATAGGAAGAGGCACAGGAAAGGAAGGGGGGAGGAGAAGGAAATTATATATACATTTATATGTATTTCTCTTTCTCACTTCTCTCTCCTTTTATTCTCATTCTTGCTTTCTCTTCACTTCACTATTCTCTCTCCTTTTATTCTCATTCTTGCTTTCTCCTCACTTCACTATTCTAAGACTCTCTTTTTTTCATTTTGTGTTTTCTTCTAGAGATTGTACATCTTGTAAACAACTTAGACCCCCTATATTATTCCCTGTATTAAGCACTATGAAACACATACTTTTATCTAGTTTGTTCACCTATAAACCACAGTTGTTTTTTCCAATAAATATATTCCATCTGTAAACATTCTGTAATAACCCTATGACCATTAGCTTGCATTCCTCCAATCTGGGTTTGAAAATGGTCCACGTAGATTAATGCTTATCCTGGTTAACATATTAAATAAACAGAGGAAAAGCATGGGTTTGAGTAATAGCAGTTTACTAATCTCCTTTTTGAATAAAGCGGCATTAATAAAACCTACACATCCTGATTCAAGTGTAGAAATATCAGGAAGCTTGACCAAAGGTCTAATGCAGAGACAGGCCTGCAAGAGAGACAAGCCAAAAAGACACAGAAGATAATCAGAATGATGGTTAATATTGACAGAGGGAGGTTGGATTCCACCCTACAACTACATAAGATGATATAGTCCAAGCAGAAACAGATTAAACACAACATACTCTTGGGCGGACACTAAAAACTCAAAAACAAGAAGAATAATGTGAGGAAAAAAAACAGTTGCTTTCTTTATTCAGGTCTCTGGAATGGCAGTATGTTCACAGCTAGCAAAACTGGAGTTGAGAAATGCAAAAAGTGTCAAGTTACCACAGAGGAACAAAACAGGCCAATGTAGAAAGCAGATCTTCATGCACTTGATACACGGGACCTCTGGAAAAACAAAAGGCTAAGACAGATGGCCCAAAACCAGTGAACAACCATCAAGTAGAACAAAGAAGGTCAAGTGTTATGAAGAGATGTGTGACTACTGCCACCATGATTGTGGAAGCTGCTTTTGAAAGGCATGTTGTTTTGCAAGCTACAGAACCATTTCTATCCCCTTAAGCCAGTTTCAAAATGCCTCTAAGGCTAACATGATCAAAATATCAATCACTGAAAAACGGGGGGGATGGGATATGCACCACTGATTAATCTCTCTGTTCTCTATACTGTGCAAGTGTGCAACCCCCATGGTTGATGAACTGCTGCCATGAGCAAAATCAGAAAAGGATGTGACCAAAGGCTAGATCAAAATATCTGGGCTACCACAATCCACTGGAGCGCCCTGACAACAGATTATAAGATGTAAAGTACTTCCAGTTGATGCTACAACTTCAAGAAGCAAATATTCTATACATGTAGCTTATAAACTGGGAACATGAAGGTTATGTATGGGGCACCTATGAGATTCAGGAAAAAATGGTTATAACCATGACCGTCTAACCCTCTGAAATAGTGGCCATAATTATTTGGAGGGATAAAGATCTGAATTCCCTCTTTACGCCTTTCCTGACACTGTAGAAAGACTCAATGGCCATCTTGCAAATGGACACAAGGTAGTCATCAAAAGGAAAGTACATTTATGTAAGCTGAACTTACCACAACAGTAAATGTTCGAATGATCACTGCTGCTTAAGCCTTAGCTAAATGGGTTATATCCTGCCAAGGACATAACAGCTGGCGGGACTTCCAAGATGGCTGCACATTGAGTAACAGCTTGTTTCTAGTTCTCCCAGTGTGAAAACAGAAACTCAGCAGAGAAGGCCAGTAGACATGTGTTTACGGGTAAATTTCAGTAACTGGCTAGTAAGTGCATTGCCTGGATGCCAGGAATAAAGAACTGCAGAAAACCTGGAAAAAATTAGCTACAAAAACTGAGGAAGAAACACTGACTGGGGAAAGTTCTGCAGCTGTTCAGCAAAAAGAAATGCAACTTTCGGACATGACTTCAGTAACCTACAGGAAGGTATAGGACAACTGCATACAGACCTGGTTAAAATAAACAAACAGTGATGGAGTACATCAACACAGACAACAAAAGGCAGGAAAATTTGAAGAAGCTTTAAACAGATATTCAGATGAGATGATAAAGCTGCAAAAATCAGAGGCTGAAATGAAGAAAAGGCTGGCTGAATATGAAACTGAAAGAGCCAACGACAATAATAGCATTAAATTAGAACGCCAGAACAATGATGAAACGACAAAGCAAAGCGAAATTATTATTGAGAAAGGATTATTTCCGAAAGCTTTGCTCATTATTAAAGTGGTTTTTTACTGACGTTCTGGTTTTTGAATATGAAACTGCTCAGGAAGAGAGGTTTCAAAAAATAATAGAATTAGAGGACAAAGCACGTAGGGAAAACTTGAGATTCTCAGCTATACCGGAGAAGCTGGAAGGAACAGGCTGCATTAGTTTTATGAAAGCATAAATATGCAACTGAACTGGTATTCCACAGCAGGAAATGTTAGTTGAAGGGGCACATTGTGTGTATGCTCCAAACCTAGCTTTAAGAAAGCAACCTAGACCTTTAATAGTACAGATGCAATCTTACCAGCAGAAGGAGTCGAGTCTGACAAAACTGTGGCAGAAGGACAAAACACTACAAGTGGGAGACAGCCAGAGTGTTTGTGGTGAATGTTTACTCATTGCACACCAGGCAGAAGAGTAGTAAATTCATTCCACTATTCAGGGCATGTAGAGACGCAGGTGTGAGATCCAAACTGCTGCATCCAGCTGTCTAAGTTTTTCTTTCCTGGAGGGACAAAATCATTTTTTGATGAAGTGCATGCTAAGGAAGAAATACAAAAGTTTGTCCAACAAAAAAATGAGCTGTGAAACAGGAGACTCTGATTCTTGTTCTTCTGGTAATGTAGACCTCAGAGAGACTATCTGTGAAACCTTTTCTTCATGCACGAAAAGTGCTGGAGAGAAGGAAGGGAGCATGAGAGTTGACTAGAAGAATTGAGAGTACATTGGAAATGAAGCAGAGACAGGATGTGGGTAATGGAGAACAGTAATAAAACCAGTAACTTTCTCTGGGATAACAATGTGATAATTATATTTGTGAAATATGACAGAACAAGAAAATCTGGAAATACTGGACTTTTTCAAAATTAGTTGGATTTGTGGGGAAAGTATATGCCCGTCTTCATTTCATTAATGTTCAGAAAAATGCTTTGGGGAGGGGAACAGAGAGGAGAAAACTAAGTAAAGAAACCACTTTTCTTTTCTTAATAGTACTGTATTTCTGGTGTAGTGTTTTCTTTTCATGCTATTTTTAAAGTGTAATGGGGATTGTAAACAGGTGCTGCTGTTTTCTTTTTCTCCCCTCTTCTCTTTTTCTTCTTGTACAGTTTTGAGAAATACAGGCAATGCAATGTGACACAAAACAGCCTGGTTAAAAAGGCATGACAAAGTTAAAATGCATGTGCTTTTTTCTCATACTTGCATGGGGAAATGACTGGACAGAGGACATTAGATTGATTACTTTTAAGACAGTGTAAGTAAATAAAAATTATGAAGCTTTTTTTCTAGCAAATGGATGTATACTTGATAGCAATTATGCAGCTGGTCTTCATGTTTCCATGGAGACAATCTGATAAAGAGAAACCGGAGACAGTCTGGTGGAAGGGGATTGGCTGAGGGGAAAAAGAAAAGAGAAACTGGCTACGATATAATATTCTCTGAAAGCAATCCGGGGTTTTCCCAGCTGGGAGAGCTTTAAAAGATAGGACAAAAACCAATTAGACTTGAAGTAAAGTTTTCTGTTTTTTTAAATACAATGGGGATACTAATATAAACAAGTGATTTTGTTCCATTTCTCCCTCATCTCTTTTTCTTTGTTCAATTTTAAGAAATGTAAGCATGTCAATGTAAAAAATAATAAGGGGAGGGGGGAGGAAAGGTCTGGTTAAGAGAGTATGACAAAAGAAAAATCACTGTGCTTTTCCCCCATGCTTGCATAGGGAAATGACTGGGTTAAGACCCTACGCATTATCCAGTAACAAGTTTATTACAAAGCATGTAGATGAAAAAGAATATTGAATATTATAAAAGTTTTTTTATGGTGAATAAGGTATGCTTAGCAGTTGTGTGTCTGGTTTGCATGTCACTACAACACAATTTGATAAAGAGAAATGGCTTGGGTAAAGTGTTTACTGAAATCATTCAAGTGTTTTCTCAGCTGGGTGAGCTATACAGATAGACAAAAATCAAATAACACTTACTAATAGCACAGGCTGTACAATGCATCTTAGCATGACTAACCTTTCTTTTTGGTTAACTCTAGCCTGTCTGTGTGGCTATCAATGCAGAACTTTTGTTCTTATTAGGAAGCAAAAACATGTACATAGTTTTGTGTTTTATTAAGTTGATAGGTTTTAGTTGTTTTTTTTTTTAGGGGGATTGTTTGCTCTGTTTGAGGGCTTTCAAAAAAAATAAAAAGTTATACAAGATGTGGCATAGGCTGAAATGGATATGACAAGAAACTGTATAAAAGATCAACCTGCCTAACAGTACAGGCATGTAACATAAAAGTTGGAACTAGACATTTATCAAAAAAGCAGTTATACATAAAAGGTGGTAATAACTATATAAGAAAATAATGCTTTCTGTAATGTCTTTCAATATGAATGGTCTTACAGATAAATATAAAAAAAGAGAGCAGTGAACTATATTAAAAATGTAGAGTGCAAATTGCTATGCTACAGGAGATACACCTGGAAAGAAGTGAACATGTGAATTTCATAAAGAAAGGTTTTCAGGATGGTTATTCAGCAGAATATCTGGGGCAAAGGAAAAGAAGAGTACTTATATTAATGGCAAGAGAAGGTCCAAAAGTGACAGAAGAGGAAAAAAGATAACAATCCAGTGGTGCAATTGGTTAGCGCATGGTACTTGTAAAGCAGTACTAAGCAATGCCAAGGTTGTGTGAGTTTGTGCCTCTCCTGGTGCAGGTAGTTTTGGACAGTGCAGTCGTGCAGTGGTAGCACTGTTGCCTCACAGCAAGAGGTTCTCCGGCTGGATTCTCAGCTGGGGTGCCTTCTGTGTGGAGTCTGTACGTTCTGGGTTCATATGTTTCCTCCAGGTGCTCTGGTTTCCTCAAACATTGCAAAGACGTGCATCTGGGGTGTTTCTCCCCGGGCCTCCACTGAAAATTAGCTTTGTTCCAAGTAGGACTTTCCTGGTAAACAAATGTTAAATAAATAAAAATAAATAAACAATGGAAGATATACAGTACTACGGGACTACTGGCAAGGGAGAAGGATTACACTGGCATGCATTTACATTCCACCTAAACCTGCTAAAATGGAGCTTAAGAAAATTCGGGGAGAAATAATCAGCTTTTAGCAAGGAATATTACTTACAGGTGGAGACTGGAATTTGGTCTGCAACAGTGAAGCTGTGTCTGGGGGGGGGGTTAGAAGGAAATATAACAAAGGAGGGTAGACTTTTGAAGACATTTATGAAAATGTTTGGCATTGAAGATGTGCAATCAGTACCAGGAGTGTGGAGTGAATTTACATATTATTCTCCAAGACACAAAAACTGGGCTAGGCTAGATAGAATTTATATCTCCCAAGAAGATGTGCATGTAATTGAAGGCCTTGAAATGCACCCAATAACTATTTCAGATCACATGCCAATAATAACTAAAATACAAATGCATGAAACAAAAATGAGACACTGGTGCTTTCCCACCTATCAACTGAAAAGAGAGGAATTTAAAGAATGGGTTTTAGAATTAATTCAGGAGCTACTGCAGAAGATAAAAAGTTACTCTGGAAATATAGCTAGGGAGTGGGATAAAATTAAAGTGGAGTTTAAAACTAGGGTGGAAATAAAGGAAAGTGAGATATGGTTAAGAAGCAACAAGAATTATTTAGAGGGACTAGCAAATGTTAAAGTATTGCAAAACAGGTGGAATCTCTCAGAACAAGAAAAGGAGCAACTGCAGAATGCTAAACAGAAAATAAGGGTTACCTCGATAATATGCATGAGTTTAGAAATATTACTGTTGAATACCTCAGATCAAGTTTGCTGTCAACATATTTACAGTATATCTACATTATTTATATATAAATTATGAACAACTGATAGAAAGTTACAGCATAAAGTTCAGGAGCTCAAACAGTACCACGGGTCCTATAGGCATATCCATTAGGTCTCTCAATCATGGACGGGGTGGGGGGGAGGTTGAGGAACAATGAAAATTGATAACACAGATGGAACGTTATGGTGAGTACAAAAAGTACAGTTGTGTACACTTACCATAAATGTAGATGTTCGAGTGTATTCACTGTTGCAGTCATTACATTTGGGTAATCTGCTGGCAGGATGCCCTCAGTCGGCCTGAATAACAAAGGCTTGGGTCCTGCATCAGTTGCTGTCTCCTCTTCCATGACGTCAGGTTGTCAGGGGTATAAAACATGCAGTCGAAACCATTTTATTCAGTTTTTCTTGCCCCAGATGTCAGGTGCCCCCCAAATGGGGAGCACAAAAAAAAAAAATATATATATATATATATATATATATATATATATATATATATATGAGACAAAAATATATGTAAATGCACTTTTAGCAACATAAACTTTACCTTCATCTAACAGCAAATACACTACAAAGGCTTTAGTATATAGTGAAGGAAAGAAAAGGTATAGAAAAGGGGGATGGTGGGTGGGTAACCTGGACTGCAACAGTGAATACACTCGAACATCTACATTTATGGTAAGTGTACACAACTGTACTATGTTCTTAGTGTTTCACTGTTGCAGTCATTACATTTGGGTAGAATCCCAAAGCTATGGATGGGAGGATGGAACTAAACAGCATTAGGAGTGGCTATAATCCCTGCAGATCTGCAGTGGCAAAGCCTGCCCTGGATTTGGAGAAGAGAGGCAAATGATAATGCTTTGTGAAGGTATGAACAGAGCTCCAAGTAGCAGCCTCTAAAATGTCTTTGGTTGGAACCCCTCTGAGAAAAGCTGCTGAGGTAGAGGCAGCCCTGGTGGAATGAGACCTGATCCCCTTGGGCACAGGTTTACCATGGTGCAAGTAGCAGAAATGAATGCAGTGGCTTATCCACTTAGAAATAGTCTGCTTTGATATAGCCTTCCCCTCTGACCAGTAGCTGCTCACACTTCCTTAGAAATTTGGTCCTATTTAAGTAGAATCTTAGTTGTCTGTGTACGTCCACTGAATGCAGAATCCGCTCCCCCTTGTTCTGCGGATTTGGGTAAAATGTTGGCAGGTGAACTGTCTGGTTAAGAGCCACACTGGATACCACCTTAGGCATAAAAGAAGGATTGGTCCTGAGGGACACCCTGTCCAGGTAAAATGTAATAAAAGGCTCCACAGCCATGAGAGCCTGTAGTTCTGAAACCCTTCTTGCTAAAGTGACTACCAAGAGAAAAGTGGATTTCCAAGATAGAAATTTTATAACCGCAGTAGCTGCTGGTTCAAAAGGAGACAGGGTGAGTTTTTCCAGCACAAAATTGAGGTCCCGTGCAGGAGGTGGTGATCTTCTGGGAGGCCTTAAATTTTTGGCCCCTCTAAGTTATTGTTTAAGCAGAGGATGAGAAAAGAAGGGAGGCTCTGTGTTGTAATGAGCCGAGATGGCAGAGGCATGGATTTTTATTAAAAAGATAGGCCCTTGTCGAGCATCTCAGTCAAATATTGTAAAGTCTGAGGAATATTGGGCTTTGCTGTGTCTGTTCCTTGTGCTTGGTTCCAAGCACAGAATCTCTTCCATTTATCAGCATAAGATTTTCTAGTACTAGTCCTTCTGGCTTCCAAAATGACATCCATCACAGATTTACTGAGAGGTGTTGTTTGAATAATTAAATGATCAGCCATGCTGCAAGGTTCAGAGTTTGGAGCTGAGTGTGCAGAATTTGATTGTTCTGCTGAGACATTAGATGAGGTATTTGAGGCAAGTACCAAGGGGGAAGTTGAGACATGTTCCTTAGAAGTGGGTACCAGTGTTGGCGAGGCTAGACTGGAGCAACTAGGATCATTTTTGTTTTTTCCTGTCTGACTTTTAGTAAGACCCTGGAGAGAAGAGGCAGAGGGGTAAAAGCATAGACTGATAGGTTTTTTCAACTGAAGGATAGGGCATCCACTTTCCATGCTTTTTTATGATGAGTTCTTGTGCAGAATTTGCCCAACTGATAATTTGGGGGAGAGGCAAATAGATCTATGTCTGGGCTCCCCCATCTCTGTGTTAACATGCTGAAAATTTGTGGATCCAGTTTCCATTTGTGTGGGTCCATAAGATTTCTGCTTAGGTCGTCTGCCAGAGTATTTTGTTTTCCTGGCAGGAATTGAGCTTGAAGATTTATTTGGTAAGTCAAAGCTATGTTCCACAATGCCATAGCTAGTCTGCAAAGGGGGTAGGAATGTGTACCCCCCTGCTTGTTTATGTACCACATGACCGTGGTGTTGTCCGTCTATCAGTAGTTGTCCTGGATGAAGCAAGTCCTTGAAGGCTGTCAGAGCATTCTGAACAGCTAGCATCTCTTTCTGGTTGATATGCAGATGCATTTGTTTTGGGCTCCATTTGCCCTGAATGCATCTACCCCCCAGGTGGGCCCCCCAGCATAGTCTGATGCATCTGTAGTTAGGGTTTGGGTGGCAGGGGGTAGAGTGAATGACAGTCCCTTGTTTTGGTGACATGTCTCTGCCCACCAAAGAAACTTCTGTAGTAGGCAGGGAATGAGAGGAATCATTGTTTCCAGACTGTGACAATGTTGGCTCCATAAACCTTTTAAGTACCATTGAAGTTTCCTCATATGCAGTTTCGCATATGGAATTAGTAGAATGCAGGATGCCATGAAACCCCAAAGCCTGCAGAATTTGTCTTGCAGATAGGGTTTTTGTTGCCATTTGTTTGAAATATATTGTCAGTTGCCTTTGTTTGTCTGGCATAAGGTAAGCCATCTGGGCAGTTGTATTCAAGCTTGCACCCAGGAATGTAATTATTTGAGAGGGTACCAGTTGGGATTTCTTTTCGTTTATTGTGTACCCTAGGCATGTTAGAAGCCTTTTTACAAATGCCAGATGTTGAAGAGTGTCCTTGTCCTCTGCTTGAATGAGACAGTCGTCCAAGTAAGGATAAATTTGTATGCTTCTTTGTCTGCAGAATGCAATTACTGGTGCCAGGCACTTTGTAAAGACCCTGGGTGCAGTAGACAAGCCAAAAGGCAGTGCAGAGAATTGGTAATGCAAAAAAACTGCCTTGAAGTGGAGGTATCTTTTGCATGATTCCCTTACTGGGATATGTAGGTATGCCTCTTTTAAGCCTAAAGTCACTAACCAAGCATCCCTGCCTTAGGCAGTAGCTGTTGTAAAGTCAGCATTTTGAATTTTGGAATGTCCAGGAATGTGTTCAAAATCGATAAGTCCAGTATTGGAAGCCAAGAATGGTCTTTTCTGGGTACCAGGAAAAGTCTTGAATAAAAACCTTGTCCTTTTTCCTTTTCTGGTACTGGTTGAATAGCCCCCATATCCATGAGGGGCATAACTTGTTTCTAAGTCTCTGCCCACTGATTTTGTGGCAGATCTGGCCATCCGTTTAGAAATGGCAAAGTATGGAAATGAAATCTGTACCCCTGGGATACTATGTTCAATACCCACTTGTCCTGGGTAATTAACTGCCAAGTTTGAGCATGATGGTGATGGTAGAGGAAAGTCATTGAGACTGCTTACTGTAGGGTTGTGCTCTGCTTCCTCCAGATTTGGAGGTGGAGGCACTCCATTGCTTTGACCTGTAAGAACCCTGAGATTGGTATCTGGAGCCTTTTGAGTGCCTGGATTTGCCTTGGGTGGCTCTGTTGGACACAGGAAAGGACCAATTTTTAGTAGGCCAGTGCCTACTAAACCTGGGTGGCTACACTTGCAAGAAGTCTTTTACAGTTTGCATAGATTTAGCTTTGACTTCCATTTTCTTTAAAACCTCTTCTGCCTTATTACCAAACAGAGTATCATGCTGCAAGGGGGGCATCCAACAATTTAGCTTTAACATGATCAGGCAGATTTTGCTCCTTGATCCAGGTATGCCTTCTAATCACAGATCCAGTAACTGCGGCCCTGCAAGAGGCCTCCAAGGAATCAAAACCACATTGCAAAGTATGCTTTCCAACCTGTTTTGCTGAATGCAATAATTCCTGTAACTCTATTTTCCATACAATCAGAAATCAACATCATTTTCTGTTTCAGTAAGCCCATAACATGCTGTTGATATTTAAGCATATGAAACTGGCAGTTTTAAGGCTCTGATTGCCAAGGTAGCAGACGTATAAACCTTCTATCCCCATCTATCCAGCGCTCTGGAGTCTCTATCAGAGGGGTAGGATTTTTGGCTGTAGAGGCCTTTACACCCTTGGGAGCCTGAGAAAGTCTCTGGATGAGCAGCAGGATTTTTGAATAGAAATTTGTGGGAGTCAGGAACCCTGTAATATCTCTCTGGCTTACTGGGAGCCGGAGGTAGGGAATCAGGAGCCATGCTTGATTCCGAAAACACATCAACAATGTCTAATACAGGAGGTAGAGCCAAAGGCCTATGCTGAGGAAGAAGGAAATCCCTAAGTCTCTTTTTTGATTCAGGCAAGTCCTGACTCTCCCAGTGAAAATGTTCCCTTAAAGTATGCAAAGTCTCTCCAAAACAGTAATCCTTACAAGGAGATGCAGATGGGATGGATTCCTCTGCATCCGAATCCTCATAGGGTGGAATAGAAAATTCCTTATCAGAAGAGGAATCAGAAGAAATGGAAACCTGATCTGAAGATTCATAATCAGTGCCTTGCCTAGGCCTCTTAGCTGGGGGGGGGGGGGGGGGGTTGGGAACCCCTGATCAAGGTAATTAAGCCCTCAGCAATTCTGATCATCTGTTTTTTAGGCATAGGGGCCTGAGCACTTGGTTCATGTGTTGGTCTTTTAGACACAGAAGATGTTTTTGAGGCTGGCGTTGGTTTAATATAAAAATGTTGAGGCCTGAAAACACCCTCAGAAGCCAATGCCTGCTCAGCGGCTCCGGACCCATCCAAGGGACAGACATCCACGGGCTCAATACTCTGAGAATCTCGTAGCATACTGGACTCCAAATGGGTTTCGGTAGAGGCCTGCGACTCAAATGTAGCGGGTATCAGGGGCTGCGAAAGTGCCTCACTGAGTACCGGTGAACGGCTTGGGAGAAGCTTTGTCGTCGGTTTTAGACCTCGACAGTCTGTCTCTGTCTTTTTCTTTGCATTTTTTTGTGAACTCCAGTAGTCGGACTGCTAACAGATGACATTTCAGGATAATTAAATCTCGATCCAAAATATTTAGAAGCAAAACTATACCAAATGCCTTATAGTGCATTCGTTAAATCTAGCACAAAACAGACAGCAAGGCACGTTATGATCTGGGCCTAGGCAAGGAATACAGTACAAATGAAAATCTTATGAGGTATTTGCTTCCCACAAGTAATGCAATTATTAACTTTTACTGACATTGGTAAGGAGCAAGAAAAGGTTTCCCAAACAGGGTACATAGCTTTAGTTTGAAGACTTCAGTTTTGAAACTCGAATGCGAAAATTTCAGGAGTCAGCCAACCGGCATTTGCGAACTGCTTCTGCTTCGGGCACCTCGCAGCAAGAAGATTGAATAAAATGGCGTCAGCTGCATGTTTCATACCCCTGATGACCTGACGTCATGGAAGAGGAGACAGCAACCGACGCAGGACCCAAGACTTTGTTATTCAGGCCGACTGAGGGCAACCTGCCAGCAGATTACCCAAATGTAATGACTGCAACAGTGAAACACGAAGAACATCTTCCTTCTCTGATGTTGTCATTTTCATTTGTTCCTAAACCTGTGGGACAGACTCCCCAGCTACAGCTACAATAACCTCGGGTGGCTGTCATGGAAGGATATTCTGAAGCACTGCAGAACCAAAAGTAGCTCTGTTTCTAGAAATAATACTCAGTTTGTAATGTGCAATAAAGGTATGGAAATTTGACCAATAAGCAGCTGTACAAATGTCATCAATAAAAACTCTGGATCAGAAGGCCTGAGATGTAAACATTGATCTGGTACAATGAGCTTTAAAATGTTTAGGTAGTGTAATACCTTTGGAAGAATATACATAAGAAATGCAATCTGTTATCCATTTATCTAGTGTGGTTTTGGCAACTGGTCTTCCCATTCTTATATCAGACAAGAGAAAAAGCTGGTTGGATTTTCTGTAAGATTTTGTCCTATTTAGATAAAAGCACAATTGCCTATGAACATCTAGAAGATGAAGAAGAGTATATTCACCTTTGTTTTGTAAATTTGGAAAGAATACTGATAGGCTGATGAATTGATTGATATTGTTTTCAGAGACTTCAAGTATGGAGGTATGGATGGCAGTGCTTGCAATTCAGATACTCTTCTAGTTGAAGTAATAGCTACAAATAACACAGTCTTCCAAGAAAGGTACTCAAGTCAACTTTGGCTGAAGGTCCAAAAGGGGGATGAACAAGAGCGTGTAAGATTATGGTTAAGTCCCAAGGAGGAGTGGGGTCCTTTACAAAAGGTCTAAGTAAGAAGGTAACCCTAAGAAAGGCCTTACACAATTTGGATGACGCAAGTGAAGAGTTTTCTCCAATGTGAAAATTCGAGATGGCTGCTTGCTCCATCTAGGAAAATTAAAGCAAGAAAATCTAAAACTGCCAGAACAGGAGCTGTGAAGGAGTCTAAGTGTTTTTGCTGAACTCCTATAGAGAACCTTTTCCATTTGCTCTTATACATTTTCCTAGTAGAAGCTTTATGTGAGGATATCAAAATCTTCTGAACCAGGGATGAAAGCCTGGTATTAATCCTGGTGAATATGCCCTGTTCCGGTGTCCATGGAGGTCATATTAGAGGAGACCAAAGGAAGGGAAACCAGACCTGTCGAGACCAAAAGACAGCAATGAGGATCACTTTGCTTTTCAACCTCTGTGCTTTCTGCAGGAACTTGGGGATGAGAGAAAGAGGAGGGTAAGCATAAAGAAGACTGGAGGACCAAACATGGACTAAAGCATCTCTCTGTGACTGTCCCTGTGGAGAGATCAGGGCAAAAAACTTGCTGTACTTGTTGTTGGAAGGGGATGCAAAGAGGTCGTAGCAAGGCTGACCCCATTTATGAAAAATAATGTTTGCCATTGATTGATTTAGATACCACTTGTGAGGCATCAGGATAATTCTGCTGAGCCCATCAGCTAGAAAGTGAGACTTCCTGGGAATGTGTGTTGCGGTTAGGAAGCGGTTGGAAGAAAATTGCCCATTGCCAAACCCTCAATACTTCTCAAAGCAGTGGGTAAGATCTGGTTCCTCCCTGCTTGTTGATGTACCATACTACTGACATGTCTGTTTTTACTGCAATAGACCCTACAGGGAGAAAACTCTGAAGGGCTTGCAATGCTACTGGCACCACTCTTATCTGCAGAACATTAATATACAGATTGTCTCCTGTGTAGACCATGTGCCTTGGATCATCTGAGCCAGATAATGCACTCCCCCACACACACACACCTGGGAGGTGTCCATGGTCAGCATGGCACTGGGGATAGAAAGAACAAAAGGACATCCCTGTTCGACTTCTTCCGAGTGGAGCCACCACAGGAGAGCCCTTGCACACTCAGGATAAAATGATTCAGTGGGTACTAATGCAAGGACCATATGAATGCCAGAGTTCACTGCAGAATTCTCATGTGCAGTCGTACTGTTGGGATCAATGTTATAGTGGCAGCCATCAAACCTAATGCTCTGAGAATTAGTTTTGCTAGGGGTGCTGAGATGGCCAGAATTTCTCTGATATGCAGTCTTAACATGGAAATCCTGTGTGGAGGTAGGCAGGCTAGACAACTGGTTGCGTTCAGACGTGCTCCTATAAAGTCGATCATCTGTATGGGATGTAGTTGAGATTTTTGCATGTTGATTGTGATACCCAGAGGGGGAGCTAGATGTAGCAGATGATCTCTGGCTTGTGTCAGTAGATGCCTGGTTGATGCAGTTAGGAGACAGTCATCTAGATAAGGAAATGTGTTGAATCCATGCAGTCTCAAGTGAGTTGCTACTACTGCCATACATTTGGTGAACACCCTGGAGGTTGTGGTGAGACCAAAGGGGAATACTCTGAATTAATAATGACTGGCTCCCAGCTGGAAGCGGAGTAGCCTTCTGGAGAATCTGTTCATTTTTATATGACAGTATGCATCCTGAAGTTTGACTGAAAACACCCAATCGTCCTTCTATAGTAGTGGTAAAATGGACTGGACTGTGGCCATCTGAATTTTGAGTTCTTTTCTGACCTGTTCAAAAATATTAGGTCCAAAATTAGCCTTAGGTCCTCTGTCTTTTTTGGCACTAAAAAGAACCTTGAGTAGATTCCGATCTGATTTGGTCTGGTAGGACTTTCTGGAAGACTCTTTCTAGCAGCGTAGTAATTTCTATTGCTGCTGCTGCTTTCCTCTGATTGGGAGAAAGATTGGAAAGATTCTTCTTTGGTTGGGGAGTTGTAAAAATCGATGAAATATCCTTGGATATGATCCTTTGCATCCAAAGATAGTTTGTGATGGCTGGTCAGGCATCTGGGTGCAAGGATAAATGTCCCCTGACTGCCTCCATAGAAGGATAGTAACTTCTCCAAAGCAATGGAAAGATCTATCCGAGAATGAATCTCAAGATCCTTGATTTTGCGGACCCCCTTTGCCTCGTGGGCAGTGTCTAACATTGTAGTTGTTTCCCCCTCTGCCTCTGGGGGAAAAATCTCCTTGCGACTCCTGGAAAGGACCTTGAAACTTTTTGAACCACATCTTTTTACCACCAAGCTGGTTCCTGGAGAAAGGTCTTTTTGGGGGTAGAAAAATGGATTCTGATGGCAAACAAGGTCTTTCCATTTTCTCACTATGGGAGAGAGAGTCTCTAACTGTGAGACCAAACAATGAAGATCCATCAAAAGGAACACTGATGAAGGATGCCTTGAAAGGATCCACAAAGTCACAAAGCCGTATCCAGGCATGATGCCTTATGGCAATGCCAGAACCGGAAGCCCTTGAGGTACCCTCTGCAGCATGTGAGATTAACCTCATGGACGCATTTAATGTAGATTGCAGGGTGGTCATCCCAGAGGAAAAGGTTTACTGTTCCTCAGCAGACATGGACACTGGGACAGAGCTAAACAGTTCCTTGACTAAGTCCCTCTGTAGTCTGGTGAAGTGTGCCAGGTACTTCAGCGATCGCAATGCAAAGATCACTGAAGCATAAACCTGCTTACCAAACCTGTTCAAAGACCTAGACTCCCTGTTAGGGGGATGGACAATGGAGCTTTTTTCAGCTAGCTCCTTTTTGGTGGCTGCCACAACAACCATGGCATCTCCAGGGATACCCTTAGTCCTGCATGGTCTGTCTGCACAGGCGCTAAGGGATGGGTTCCACAGTGTCTGGCTCCTTCAAATGCCCTGCGGGAGACAAGATCAATAAGGTCATCCATGGGGGGGGGGGGCAGCCAAGATGTAGATGAGGTCAGACCCAAAAGCTTCCAAAAACACAGATTCCTCCTGGGGAGGGTTGTGGGCAGACCAACCACCTTTCTGGTGAAGGATTTCAAAAATGTCTTCAAATGAGACGTCTTCAGGTGGAGATCTTAGGGACTCTTCCGCCTCATCAAAATTGATGTCCTCTGTGATGGATTCTTGGGGAGAATCCAAGTGTTGCCTCTTGCACTTTCTCTTATGAGGCACTTCCCTGGTGGGATGTTCTGGGAAGATATCAGAAGAGATGAGAAGCTCCGAAGGTGGAACAAATTGGAAGCTCTTCTGGGTTGGCTGTCCTGGAGATGGTATAAAAGAGGACTCAGGCACAGGATCCAAGGGGGCGGGACATAGATCAGAGGATGTGTGAGTTGGGGGCACTCCTGTGCAGAAAGAAAACCCTCTCCACCACCTCGAAGGTGGAAGGACCTGGGCACATCAAAGACAATTCCTCTGGAGCTGGAACTCTCAGAGCAGACAACTCCGGAGTCGCATGGCTCCCCCACTCCAGGGGGAGTTGGCACTGAGAAGTTGAACACCAAAGCTCTGAGGGGAAGCGACTGCTCTGAAAGCTTCGGACTCCAAGTCAACCTCTTGGATCAAACATCAAGGTTTAGGCTCTGAGAGCCATCCCTCTCCGACCCGGTGAGAGCCGAGCAGGTCAGGGAAACGGTTGGAGTCGAAGCAACAGGTACTGTTGGATTTGACATCTCAACTCTCAGGACCTTCAGATTCAAGCACTCCGAAGTGGTTGGGCAGGGCAGAGAAGGAGAAACTGGTACAAAAGCAGAATGGTGGCTCACAGATCCGGTGGGGGATGGAGCTGGCAAAACCCCATCTGGATTTGTGTCCTGAGAAATTTCCTCATCATTCTATCAACCTCAGCTTCCCAAAGACTGTGGGAAGACCTGATGGAGGAGGAGGTAACAAGGAAGCCTGGAAGTCCTTTTAGGCGTTTTCTGGAGAAAGGGTGATCCGAGCCTCGGGGAAACCGGCTCCATGAAAACCATGGAGCATGGGGTCAAGAAGGAGAGGTCTCCAAACAAGTTGTATCAGAAGCCTTAGGATACAATGGTACGGGAACCTTTTTAAGAGGTTCGGCGGTTTGAAGAGATTGCCTTGTCTGGGGAAAGCATACTGTGTTCCCTGGACACTTTTGTCTTCTTGGTGAGGGTTGAGCCGCTGAAGACGAGGTGCCTATAGAAGAAGCAGAAGATGGTAAACGTCCACTTAAAATTAGCTTGATTCTTCTGTCACTAAGGACACACTGGTTAGACCCAACACAAATAGAGCAGTGTGATTCCAGGTGCACCAGACTAAGAAAGAAAAATGCACTCCCTGTGGGCATCAGATTGAGCAATCTTGTGCCCAAAGGAAGTGCATTTTTTGAAACCAGCTGGTTTGTCAGATATGCTGTCTATTTTAAACAATATACATTTCAGAAAAGAAAAGAAGGAAGAATGAAAAAGAAGAAAATACCAACTATGGTAATAAATAGTACTCACGCATGGAAAAGAAAACAAAACTCACTAAACCCACAAGACGCTAACAATCCTGGTCCGTCTTCGATGAGCGGCAAACAAGATCTGAGGTATTTTGGGGGAATGGGGCATTATGGATAAGGGAGGAGCTCAAGAATCGGATCCCAGAGCTATGGAAAGTGGTAGAGTTGGATCCGAGGATCAGATCCAAACCCACATGTTGAGGAACAAATGAAAATAACATCAGATCACTGTTTTTTTAAAGGCTGGGTACACCCTGCCCCACACCACTTCCTTAAATATAGCAACTCCTGGCTCACTTTACTTTGCAGAAAGGGAACACGTTTGGCAAGCTGTTCAACTCAGCACAAGTTCCCAATATAATTATTCGTACCACAAAACATGAATCAATAAATTACATTAACTCGGCTGATGTTTCCAGGTAAGCTAGTTCACATATCCGTTCCTTTCCATTTCTTCTTTTTTAGTGATAAAGTTTTACTGACTAGTAATTTCATTTGTACATAAAGCTTCCCAAATGGGGGTTTGCTGGCTATGACACTTAAAAGGACTTTGTTGATCATGTTAATATTGTAATTTTCTTGGCTACAAAATCACAACCACAACAGAAAAAATGTACTTACTTAGAGAAGTGTAAAATTTCCAAAAGTAGTTTTTTAACTTCAATATCCTGAGTATCATTGCTTGTATAAAGAACAAAGTCATGACGTTCAAAAAAAGGCAGCACTTTTGATAAGGCCCGCAGTTCAATCAAGTAGATAAAGTACAAGTTCTTAAGTCTTCTTGGTCCTTCTCCTGCTGTCAGAGTGGCATCGAATCGCTGAAGAAATTCTGTAACATTGTGACCCCATTTTTGCTCAAACCAGGTATCTATAAATGACATAAAATGGTTACATACATTTACAACCTAAATAAGAATTGCAGAAACAAAAATACTGGTTTAAATGGAAACAGCAATTTAGGGTTTCAAAGTCATTAGTAAACGGGCTTATTACAATAAAGTCGCTGGAAAACAAAGGCAAGAACCTAAATACAGAGTGAAGAGCACTATGAAAACCTGTTTTGACTGCTACAAAATAAATCTAAAAAAATGCTCAATACCTTATTACGTACACTGGCAGAAATCAGCTAGTTTTTCCATGTTTTATCTACAAAGAGTAATGACAAAAAACATATTTTACTAACAAATTAAAAAAAAAAAATCACAGGCGCACTCACACACAGATGTTGATATAGAAATAAGTAAGAAGACTTAAGAATGTCTTCCAGGCAGATTTCTATAGCACGTTTAAAGAGCATCTGGATGCCACTTTAATGAAAACTGTAGGGTGGGATTCATAAACATTCTGTTCCACGGAGTAGGGCTGGTACATTATACTGGAATGGTGTACCAAAGCCCTCTGCAGTTCACAAAGAAATCTACAAAATGTGGCAAGTCTATTTACCCTGTCTTAGCCCACTGTATAGCCACAATGATCCAAGTACAGAGCACACATGTAAATTAACCTCTTTGGATCATATATGATTCAGACACACTACACAAAATGCATGTAATCTAGCTCATCTACGTATGTTATGGCACCAGAACCATATATCTACAACAGATGGGGTACTGCATTTGATTACACCCCCCCCCTTTCCCTGCTGAAGAACTGTTCTGCATACAGAGCCAGACAGCAACATGAGCACTTAAATAAAACAATCTTTGGTTACAGCAGAAACAAAAACTACTAGCTATGGCATTCCCTGACGTACAAACAAACCTCTGACTAAAGCAATAGGTGTTCCTATTCCCCTAAACAGAAACACTGCACAATTCTCACCAGGACTACTGACAGCATAACATGGTAATGTCCCTTACTCCACCATCATGCTTAATGAATGAAATGCTGCTATGACTCCATGTGTGCCATAGGAGCATAGTACAGCAGGGAACACCTACTTAGTAAAGTATAGGATACCTTATTAAACAGCTGTTCTCTGTTGTGCTGTGTATCACTACCCTGCTATACACAGATTCACTCCAGTGACTCCAGTGCGAATGTCACAAATTGGTGTACTAAGCACTACAGTGTGCACTCTAAGACACAGCAATTCTTCCATGAATTACTTATCATTAGCACAATCCAGGTCTATGAATTGTGGTAACGACTGGCATTGCACAAAATAAAATGCACAGAATGAATTTATGCAGCTGAAATCTATGTTTATAAATAGTCTGGATGATTAACTACAAAAATTAAACAAATGTGGGGCAGCCTTTTCTTGACCTCAACCTACTACTGCAGTAATTCCAAAGCATGGAAAAATTTCACACTGTAACTTCTACAAAGAGTCCGTTCTCAGCTTTCAGATTATATACAGTACAACACCCACTTTGGAATGGATCTCACTAAATATATCAAACAATTAGAAAGACTACAAAGGCTCCTAATCAAAAAGATCACAGGCCTAAAGTCCTTGCGCTAACAAGAGGGGCTGGAAGCTCTATCCCTTTCTTCAGCATCTTATAGATTTGTGAAGGGAGATCTCCATTAGACAGACTGTAATGGCTCTCCTGTTTCTTTGTAAGTCCAGTATCTCCACCTGTACCAAATGAGGGATGTAAATTTTCATCCACAGAGAAATAAAACACAGTGGAGGTTTATAACCCAGGACCTCCCACATATCTGGAATAAACTTCTCCAGCATGTCAAGCAGTGCAACTCATCATCTTCCTTTAAACACAAACTAGAGAACTGCATAAGTATCCACAAATTTACTCCAGGATTAACAGGTACGGCCCTCCTGAAGAAAGGAGGTACTGGCAAGGACAGAATCGTCATGAGATTCAGTGGCCTTGGAACAATTATGAATCTATAAAGATCAATAACACATCAGTGGTTATTATGGGACTAGGTCTAACTCCAGAGATGACAGAACTAAGCTAAAAAAGGGCATGAGCCAGAAAAGACGAAACAAATTGAACTATAATGAAGTACATAGGTTCATGGATTAGTACTACACCAACTGCCTTTGTGGGCTGTTTTAAGCCTAGACAATTAACCCATGCTTAAGCTCCGCAGATCCAGTTTTGGCGTCATGCAGACGACAAGAGCAACAGAATTGAGAAAGAGAGACTAAGTGCCTCCATTCTGATTTTTTCTGAGTATAGTGCTTTCTGTACTTTAAGTCTTTTTCATTTAACTGCATTTATTTTAACTGTATTTGCTTTAATATTGCTACACACTCAAGTGTGCAAGTTTGCACTGCATTTAAAGTATTTTTGTTTCTGTTTTAATTGCTTTTTCTGAAAAAACCCCAAACAAACAAAAGGTTCTAAGCTTGTTTCTTACCACCTTTCCTATTACTAGAGTAGTCCAAATACAGATTTGCTGTATCCAGGACTGTTTTGCAAGTTTCTGAGTTCTCCAGACCTTCCTGTGTTAGAGGGAAGCATTCCAGCTTATCAGTGGGAGTGATAAGCACTAGGTAGCCTATCTACCACAATTCTAGTTTCTTGGCCGTTTGGGGAGTTTTTCCTATCCCTTTCAACTTTCTGGCTTAAAAGCCTGGGTTTGCATGCTGCATAGCATGGGGTAAACTATTACCGGTACCAGAAAGTCTGCTCTTCAATTTTCCCTTAGAACTTGCTAGTTCTCTTCTCTCTTGCACTTTAATTAGCTTATTTGCCTAGCACTTCATCAGGCTTTTTGTATCAATTATTGTAGCACACAAGTGCTACCAGCACTAGACATCCTATAAGGAAACAGCTCCTGTACTTAGTAATGATGACCATCCCTCCTGGCATGTCTAAAGGTCAGTTCCCTGTGCTTTCTTCTATTAACTTGGTGAACTTGGGCATTATGAGGCAGTGTAGCCACTGCCTCATGTACACAGACAATCCTCTCCTCTTATCTCCCAACACTCAGACTTGTGAGAGAAGCACTTTTTTCTCCAAACTGTTAGCCATGCCCTCTCCAGCCAAGACCGGATTAGTTGGTCAAGAGGAAAATGTCAACACCTGCACCACACCACATGGAACACATAGACAACGTGGAACACACTGCCCCCCAGAACACCCATCACAGCTCTCACATAAAAACACAAACTACACATCCACTTTTGCTGAGGCTCTCAATAGAAATCTACCAAAACAGCAGAGACCTCCAAGGCAGAAATGCACGCAACCACCACAACACAGCACAAACCACAAGACACACAGCTTACCTACACAGTGTGCCCCTCAACCTAAGCCCCTAAGGCAAAATAGCTTGCCCAATACAATAATCATAGTACCAATACACATAATCATAGGTGAGGTCATCAGTGCAGGT